>NC_041027.1:15219994-15439994 GCF_900634625.1 Parambassis ranga
GTCGCTGCACATTTGTTGTTTATAAAGAGAAGTTTGATGAAAATTCAATCCGTTCTTTTTACTTTTCTTGTTATTACACACTGTTCTGAGCATTTATAACATGATAACAAATACATTTTCTGACAGAATCATTAAAAAAAGAAGGCAGTGTAATAATAATATAATAATGTAAATATATAATAAAGGGTTCATGTGGTGGATAAACCAGAGAAAATGTTCCAGTTTCCAGACTAAGTTCAAACTTCAGATCATAACTCTGTGTGTTAAAACTCAAAGAAATGATCTGCACCGTTAAACAACAATTAAACAACTTCCCCCTGGGATTAATAAAGTATTTCTGATTCCGAACTGGTCTGTCCTGACCTCACCACCCTTCATCAGACTTTAGACAGGAGCAGGCACAGACGGCGGTGAGAGGACGCAGCACCTGGACACGTTACCCACAAACTGAAAGCTTCTCCATCACTTCATTCCTGTCTGTGAGAAAACAGCAGTGTTTAGATCCCACTATCTGCAGAGGAGGTGACAGATATAAACTCACGCCTGGAATGTGGACAGCTGGCAGATGTGCCTTGAACTCCTCGCCCTCTGCTACATTATGATGTGATGACCTGACGGCAGGATCGGATCAAATTCATCGTTTATCGATGATGTAAACATCCCCTCGCGGCGCTGGGAACTTCCTGTGCTGGCTGCTCCTCCCAGGCAGCACTGTGCAGGCTGCAGTACTCCGTCTGTCCAAAGCGTGGATCACGTCTCCCTCTCACCTCTCCTCGCTCCCTCCCTCGGCCTGTGTGGAGCTGCTGGCAGCCGTTCAGCTGGCACAGCCTCCCTCTTGATTAATGGGCTGAGTGTGGGACAGTGAAGTGCTAAACTGTGCTCATGTTAATCAGCCAATTAATGCCGAGCAGAGCCGCATTACCCCTGCCCCGCCGACAATCAGTCCCCTCGCCTGTGAAGATATGGGCCGGTTCTGGGAACTCTTACTGCAGAGCAGAGGAAGAACGTGGAGGACTATTCAGACATGATGGTGCTCCTACAAACCCGCCTGATCAAAGGAGGCTGTGACGGCTGCTGCGTCGCCTCCATAAATAAAAAAAGATGAATGAGTGTTGTCCACTCCGGTCTTCAGATGCAGAGCGGAGGCCCTGAGGGGGGGAGGAGGTCTGCTCTGAGTTTAGAAGTGGTGCCATCTCACATTCCTTCTGTGTCATAGAGAATCACTGTTTCCATCATTTAAGCTGGCCACAGTGCCTCCTAGTGTGAGGGAGGACTCAGATTACACGCCAGCCCCCCCTCTGTGTCAGAAAGAGACATTTCATTACTGAGTGTGTTTATTTAAAATCACAGAAAGAACAACCAGCACTTAGGACCGCAGGCCCTGTCTGGCATATTCAAACAAGCCGTGCAATCTGTGACCTGGTCCCGTGGCTTCAGCGGGACTGTTTGTAGGAAATGATTCGGTATCTACATGGTAGTCGATCCGACTAAGAGTCCCGCTGTCGCTCCACTGTGAACATATCAACTGTGCAAACAAGGCGAATTCCTTCCGGGCGACCGTATCTCCAGTCTCAGTCAGATAACATTCTCACTAATGAGGGCATTTCACTCCAGGTCCTGATGACCGTTAACTGTACACACTTTCTATTCAGTCTCACACACTGTGGGAAAACATATCAGTGAAAGCTGAGCTAGCCTGTGTGTGTGTGTGTGTGTGGTCACTTGTTTAAAAAGAAATAAACATTCCCTTCCACCATCGGCGGGCATTTGCAAATAACTGTGAGGGTGTGACTGACATGACGTGCAGTTTGAGAAGTGTGTGTGCTGAAGAGAATGTTTAGATTTTCTTCTGCAGCTGTGTATGACCACAAGGAGACAGAGGAATATGTGTGTGTGTGGAAATGCAGCCTTGAGAAATGAGATGTGATAAGGAGCAGGCCGCAGATGAAGGCCCGCTCTGTCCTCTCAGACATGACAGCAGCCTTCAGCACCTCTGCTCGATCTGCACCCCCTCCTCCTCTTCATCTTGACGGGATCATTCAACAAGCCTTTCAAATCACACTGATGAAGACAACACACAGTGAGGTCCACCTCTCCGTCTCCACGTTTCCACGCACAGCATTACCTTATAAGGACGTGGATTCTGCATCAGGGTCAACTACTTTTAATGGAACGAGCCAATCAGGTCGCAAACGTCATATTCGACATGTATTTTTAGACAGGACAACGCTGAGCTCTTCTTTTTTCCGTTGCAGGTCTCACAGCCTGCAGGGTACAGTTGTTTTGAAGCTAACCACAAAGACACACAAGCCTTACATTGTCCAATCAGCGTCTTTGTTCCCAGTCTCAGCTCCAAGGACGGCAGGCGAGCAGCTGGAGAAGCTGTTCCTTCCTACCGCTGCAGGTGCAGCACATCTCCCCATCAGCCCCCTTTTCAGCTTTTGTGTGTTCACAAAATAAATCCAAGTTAAAGTCTGAGTGACAGAAATAGACTGAAGTGTGTTTACATGCAGGCAGAACATCCGCAGATACAGGACAACACGAGGGAGCGGCCGGTAAACAGCAGCAGAAGCAGCAGGACTCAATTATTCATCCACAAGTGACTGTTTGCTGCAGCAAATAGGAGGAGACGGAGTAAACAGGGTAACAAAGTGCCTGTCACAGTCTGTCCTCCTCCACGACCGGAGCTTTTCCCACAGGAGACCCAGCCCCCTTCTCTTCTCTGCATCTCCTCGGCTTCCCTTCAAGTGGAAACGCAACCGGTTAGCGTTAGAGACGTTAGCATCTCTGAGTGAGCTGTCAGCGATCCTGCCCTGCGCGAGGAACAGAGATTCTTCCTGACAGGACGTGGCGCAACACAGCTTCACAAGTGTCTGAATGATGGAGGAGACTACGAGTGCGGCCTCCCTGCTCATCTGTCTCTGCAGATTTAAACACAATGAGGATATCTACACATGTAAAGTGCCAAGTTATGGGTTAAAGCCAAACTTCCCTGACTCAACAGGGTCTTCAGGCTGGATCGCCTCCTCTAACACTCCATCCCCAGGATCTGTGTGAAACAGCCTCTCACAGGCCGTCATCCTCCGCTGATTACAGCTGCGTGGGTGTAAATGAACGGGAGCACAGCGGTGGCTACATCCTTCCACTTGACTGTTCAGTGACGTTAACGGCGCTTCACTTTTTGTTGGAAGCATGCGGGCAGGCTTTGCTGAATCGAATCTCTCGGGCCACAAAATAAAATGCAGTTTACCTTCAGCTACTAATTTAGGGAATGTATAAACCAGCAGAGCCACTTCAAAGCAGACACGTCAGACACGACAACACAGCGGCGTCTAATCTGGCTGCAGGTGATCACAAACAGTTATTAAGGCTCATAACACTGAGAGGCTGCACACACAAACAACAGCAGAACAACTAGTGTACTTTAACAATCCCTTTGTGATCCAGGTGGGGCTAGCTGTGAAGCTAAACGCATTGCCTCATACAGCGAGCAGCTACACACCCAAAGACACACGCTTTGATCTGCCCTGTGAGCAGCAATCAACAGTCTGACAGACTGCCATGTCATCATATAGCTGCAGATGCCTTTTAACCATCTGCAGCGTCGGCAGGTGAGCCGGCACGACGGTCAAAGTCAGACTCCTCCATTCTTTCTGTATACACATTCATGGGATGATAAGCAGCAGCTGGGTATAAGTGTGCGCTCACACACAAGATTTACAACTACAACCATGAGCAGAGACGTGCATGAGAAGAGCGGTTTGAGACGTCAAATCTTTTTAGAGCGTCAGCTCTCTGTGTGGTTACAGCTGTCACAGCAGCCCTGGAGGATATTTCTGCGTTTAGATGAGGCTGAACTAAAAAGGCCAGGCACGGTCACACAAAACACAACTTCTCTTTTCGTATGCTAAATATCCACGGTGGCATTTTTCAGCTGTTCAGGATATGCTTTGTGATTACATAATGAAGGGCTGAGGACTTGAGTGGCAGTTAAGACTCACAAAATACAGTGTGAATAACAGTCATTAGAAAAGCAGGCAGAAGACCTTTTTAAATTTCAAATGATATGTGCAGAGGCTGAAAGCCGGAAACAATTACTCAGAAGTACAGAGCAGCGAGGAACGACAGCTAGTCCAACACACTGTGTGTGTGTGTGTGTCTGCACAATGCTCAGCTGATGCGGAGCGCTTCACAAAAGGACCTCAGAGGACTTCTCTTCAATAGATGAGACTGAGCACTGTAAGGACCGCAGCCCTTTAACTTCCAGGGCGGAGGGTCTTATGAGAGCGAGCCACAAATATCTGATGGATTTATGACATCAGCCAATTAAGAACTGCACAATTCAGCAATAAAACGCCGTTAAACCATCATTCTGAGATCACAAGTCACACCCAAAGCTCAGGGAAAGGCTCGGCGTTTGTTGGTTAACGTGTTGTTGTTTTTTTTTCCAGCATCGATGGCCCCTCGCTCCAAAAAGCTTCTCGGTTTGAATCAAATTAGCATGCAGCATGGGCTCACGGGCACGCCATAAACAGAGCCGCTTTTGTTAATTATCCACGGATCTCAGCGTTACAAAGAGTGTTCCTGCTCGCCTCTGGCGAAGGTACCTTCAGATAGAGAGGGCAAACCTGAAAACACAAACAAACCGTCCCCTGGATGTAAGACAGGATGCTCTGAACATGTGACACTGACCAGCCTCTGCCTGTCGCTTCACTTATACGCCTGGATAGAAGCACGAGCTTCTAATGTATTAAAATGCCCAGATATTGACGAGCGTAGGCGCTGTTTTTCTACTCACATGGACAATTTCCCCTCCAGCAACGACACTATTAAGTTCAAGCTCGACAGAAACCAGCAGGTCACCGCATGAAATTTGTTATTCATTCCTCTGTCACAGATTTTAATGCGACACAGTACCACACATCACAACGCAGCGCGCTCATCTGACTAACATTAGCATCACAAAAGACGTTCCACATCACCGCACGGCCATTACTGTTCCTGTCACAATACTTTCACTTACTCCGTGTCACAATGGGACAGAAACTAAACACAAACATTCGGGCAGAGCCGCGTCAATACTCGTCCACATCACGTGCACGGAACAGGCATGCAAGCCCCGGGCTTCACAACGCAGAGAGCCCGATCAGAGGAGGCCACTTCCAAACCATCATCACTGCATAACCAGAACACTGCCGGGCCTTCAACAGTTTAACCCTTCATCCATCACAGGAATGAAAGGAAAGCAGGTAGAACCATCAGAGTTTAGACGGCATCGCCCGTGGCAGAGTTTACCTGAACATGTCAGCACAAAATGATCATGTGTCATCACCACCTTAGTCAGCACGTCTCGGTGCTGACTAAGTCTCTAGTCGATGCAAACCGGTCGATCATAAACATAAACAAATGACATCAGGCGGAGTAAAGACGTTTACTCAGCGTGTGTGAGGTCAGCCGTTCCTAAATTGCACCTCTGTGACATGCAGAGAGATGCCAGCCGGAGGTGCTGAGGTGGGTGGTGTCCCTCCTCTCTGACTCAACGCTCAGTGGTGTCTGCCTCTCCTGCCTTGTTGGTCACTGAAGCCCATAATTATGGTGTTCTGTCAGGAACTGAATGCTAATCACGAAGGTGGAGAGGAGGTGCTCCACCTGCCCATCAGTCACTGAGCAGTGTGTCAGCTGAGACAAACTCTGGTAAGAATGTGGTTCTTCCTCCTCTGGAGAGCGACACACTGTGTTTATCTGTGACGGCTTGAGGCTTAAAAAGAAAAAAAGTGTTTTCATGCAATAATATACATAAGATAGTATTTGGGGCCTTTGCATACCAGACTCTGGCTCTGCTGCTGGGATAAATTGTTGAGCTGGAGCGTCTCCAAATGCTCTCAGTTGGACTCATTAAACTTTATAATGGAGGTTACAGCTACTGTCTGAGGTGAGCCTGCTTTATAAAAGATTTGAATCAGCACGAAAGCTGCTCGGCTTAAAACGCAAAGGAATTAAAATGTGGCTGATATCTGCACTGATTAAAAATAATAGGAACATCATGATATCAAAATAAAACTGAATGACGAGGAACACACAACACAGGGCTATTATCAATATGACTGCACGGAGACCTAATTTACACTTTGCCTGGCAACCACATCGCACGGCCTCCTCCCGGGCGTTATCTTGGGGGCATATAATAGATGGATTTACCCTTCATGACTTTATCAGAGCGAAGCATCTGTCTCCCATCTGAGGCTACAAGAAATCCATTTGTACAGTTTGAAGCGGACCGGCACCCTGCAGCCCGCAGCCCGCAAAGACAAAAGCCTTTAAAGAAATTAACTATTAAACAGGCCTGTCTGGTTAAATATTCATTTTAATCCAGTGCTGAAAGAGAGATACCCATCAAGGCTCTTTTCATGTCAGCTTGCCGGGCAATTAAAAAGGGAACGTCAACCCTCAACAGCTTGGTGGAGACCAGTCACAACAAAGAGCCAGGCCTGGTAATGTCAGAGACCAGCCTGCTCCTTTGTTTTAACTAAGCTGCTGGAGGAGAGGATCTTCAGGACAGCATCTGGGTGTCTGACCTTTCATCCAAAAAAACACATCAAACTAAGGATTGAGATCTTCCCTCAGACGGATCCAACAGTGGAACAGGCTCTGACCAAGCTTTGAGCAGAGCGAAGCAGGCAGCCGAGTAAATAATGCATGCCTGCGCAGGACCAGAGGGAAAGGCGTAGCTAGAGGTGGTAGGAGAGGCGGGGCCAGGCCGGGCCGGGCCGGGCCGGGCCGGGCCGGGGGGCTTGTGGGGGCTCGCCTACACATGCCAGCCTCACACACCTCGCCACACAAAAGAAGTATCGGTGCAACAACAGCAGACATGACACCCGTCAGCGGCAGAACACGCCGGCTCAAATCATCATCAGAACACTCTGACGTGCTGCGACTTACACTTAAGTGCATGTCTGACAGATTAAAGGCCACATCGGGCTTTATTTACCCTGCCGGGGACCTCAGACCTTCCTGGGGTCTCTCAGCCTCGTCTGACCTCATTATCCAATTAGGAATTATGACGGCACTGGAGGGTGATGATGGCTGGAACACCTGCAGAGGCTGTGGGGCCTGTGTGGGGCCTGGGGGCCCCGAGTTAGAGTGTCTCCTGTTAGGCAGGCTACACACTGGAGGAAAGACTTTTCACAACCAAATAACCCTTCAACTGCTGGGTGTCAATACAATTATTTTACTGCTCCTGATCAAGTGGGAGCCTCCCTGATCTAAGGCTGTAAATATAAAACACGTTCAGCCGCTGCAAACAGCAGACGGGTTCTATAAGGGTTTGTTCCCCAGTGCATTTATAACGTCCCAATGTCTGCGATTTTAAGACATGTCAAAGAAGACACCAGGAGTTAAAGTATCAAAGTCCTCTCTTGTTTCTATCCTCTGAAGAGCTGCACACGGCCCTCAGGTTTGAGAAGGCACTGAGACGTCCACTCAGAGCTGGAAGCTGCAATAATCACATCCCTCTGCTCTGAGACAGACATGACAGCATTAAGTTGTTTGACTGTGGTGAGAAACGCTAGACAGTGACATACCATTGTTACGTGACTCCGGGTGCTTACACCCTTCTGTCAGTTTCCTAAATAGAGCAACATTTTAAAAAGAAACCACAACATTTCTGTTTGCCCTGTGGGCACTTCCCTCTGTGACAAAGAGCAGCCCTGCCGTTTGACAGCTCCCATGAAGGTCTGACGGCCGCTTTCAAGAGTCGGCGTGTTCTTCTCTCCCTCGAGGCATTTCCCTTCTCTCCTCGAGGTAATTCGACAGTTGTGTGATCCCATACATGCACGCTCCCACAGCCTCTTTAGATGCTGAACATTAAGGGATTAGGGTGGAGCAGCAGAATCCATAGGAAGTGAGCTGCACTCAGGTGTCTCTGCTTAGATTCGTTTGTCAAGCTTTTGTTTGATTTTTCATATAAAACGACTTTGATCACAGCGAACCACACGAACGCCGAAGCAGCAGCAAAGAGAGAGAGAAACCTGGCAGCACATCTGACGGCTGCATGTTTTTCTTCTTCATTCCATGTTTTCATTTTGGGATTACAGGAAGAAAATGGACGACCAAAGACGCACACAGGTGACGGCAGGTGTGTGTAACACAAAGAGCCCGAGGACGGTGCTGCGTGTTTGACTACTGCGAAGAAGCGGAGAGGGCGCAGCATTCTTTAACCAGGATAATTACACACTGCAAAATCTTTAAACAAAGCAACAACTGCTCCTACACTGTTTACAGAGAGGAACATACTTCACATTCTGGACGAGCACAACCGCCTTAAAAACAACTTCACAGCCTTCAAAGTCAGCGTCACCTCAAACAGGTGGCCCGAACACCCCAAACACCCCATCTCCTTCCAGTTAAAACTCCACTGACACACAGCGTGCCCACAGAGAGCACAAAGGATCTGACATACCAGCACCCGACCACAAAAAAGGCCTGAACAGAGGCAATTTCATGAAAACAAAAACTCAGATTGAGATCTCCTCCAGTTCCCTGGATGTTTGTCTACAGAAACCATGTGAAGCATTCCCAAAATACCACACATCTCCCCATGTATCTACATGTATAATAAAGCCAAGTCCTCCGTTTGCAGTCAAATATGAAACATCTTCATGGATTCTTGTGGCCGTTACAGGATCCGTCTGCTCGCGTTTAATAAGAGCAATAATGTATATTTTTGCAGAAATGTGAGCTAGCAAACATCGCTCTGCTTCTCTAAGATATGACTTCCATAAAACACGTCTCTATGACAGCGGGAGCCTTGACTTTCCTCTGAACCTTCTAGGTTTGCAATTAGACCCGAGGAGGCACCAACACACTGTGAGGTTGAAATATAAATCCGCGTGGCACCATGACCACGGGATGTGTTAGTGGAGAAAATGAAGAGTGGTGGGCCCAAAGGCAGAGGGACACCCAGGGTACCTCTGACATCACTCATTGCTCTAAACGAGGTGAAGCACAAATCACAGAGGAAGAGGCACATTTTTCAAATACCTGAGGGGTATTTAAACACCTGCTCATCGTGAGGGGGGAGGTGCAGAGAGACAGTCTAACCTAGGGCTGGGCAATTAACCGAAAATATATCCAAACCGGCATTTATGCCCAGTAACCGTTGCAATGCAACGCGTGGTGCGTTTTGTGGCGGAGCGGGATTGTCAGTGGCTTGGGAGCAACAGGTCACGGGTTCGAAACGCCGGCGTCCCGACACACACAGAGAGCTTTTGGTGTCGGCATAATAACCGATGATCGAGGACAAAGCGTCAATTAATCGCGTTTTGATTTCAGGCAATATCACCCAGCCCCAGTTTAACCTGATGGACTGAGTGACACCCTTCATATCGGGGTTTCGGGGTGGGGAGATTCATGAAGCTGCCGTGCAATCAAAGCTTTTTTAAAGACACCACTGAGCACTCTGGCTGAGGGAGAGTCGCCCATTACACTGATATTCTTCAGTCACAAAGCAAATTCCAACCGTCAACACAGCAGAGCGACTTATTCAGACATTCTGAGAGTCACAGCACACTAACCCTGAAAAGATCATAACAGCATCCCAGTCAGATCGGTGCATGTCTGAGCTGTGCAGGAGCAGAAGAATGCAGCATGTGTACACAGCGTGTGGCTTTTTTAAGCGTTTTTCTACATCATCATCAGCAGCACTTGTGTGTGTCAATATCATTTTGTGAAACATTTTACATTCCGCTGCCGTTAACAAAGGAACTGTCGGCGCTGTTCTCATTTCAAAGGCTAGCTGTGATTACATGCGGTGTGTCAAAAGTCCAACACACACACACAGACACACACACACAATATAAAGGTAACAAACCTGGTTGATTGAGTTGGCAGCACACGAGGCAAGGCCCGTTCCCAGAGAAGACACGAAAAACATGACGGGGTCAAAGGGCACCGGGGCCATCGCAAAGCCAGCTGCAGCCGTCGTAACAACCAGAGCTGAAAGAACAAACAGACACAAGTGTTACTTTGTGTGGCAGTGTGTGGAGCGTGGTCACACACACTGTTCACTCTGCATGCAGGAAGTCACGGCAGGATTCAGACTCTCTACTCTACCTGTAAGCTTGATTTTGGCAAGCCTGGCGTAAACATCCGGTAAATCAGACACATCCACCTTCAGCAGCTTCCACTGCCGGTCTAACCGCGCCTGCCTCGCCTCCTCCGACTCTACATGCACGTGTGGAGCCTCGTCTGAAACAGCAGCCACGTGGGACCTGTCCTGCGCCGCCACATCTTCCACGGCAGGCTTCGAGGCGGAGATTCCAGTCTGTGTCTCACTTGTGAGGTCCTCTGGCTGTGGGACAGCATCCACTGGATTAATGGTTGGTATTCGCTCCACCTGCCTCTCCACGCTGTCATCTCTCTCATCCACAAGTGTCAGCACAGGCGCCTGTTTGGGGACGGCTCTTTGGTGAAGCTCACTGCTATTCTTTGCCACATACTGGAAATGAAACAGGGGGGGGGGGGGGCAAGATAAATACCATCGACTGCCGTGACGATAAACACAGAAACACCAGTGACTCAGGTGTATGGGATTATGGGATACCTGGCGTTTAAGGAAGTTGAGGTGTTGATAGGTCAGCCAGTTTGACGGATCTCTCCTGTGCAGCTGAATGAGGCTGCGAGCCGTCTGGCTACATCTGGGAACGCTTTGGAATAATTTCTGTTTAACGTTTACGCCAACAAAACCTGCAGGAAACAGGAGGCAGCCTGTTTACTCATTCAGATGAATGCTGACACTCATCAGCCAAACAAAACACTAAATACCATCATCACAAAAAGGCACAAATAAATGAAATGGATCAAAACACAGCAGACACATGTGCCCCAAAACATCACTAATAAAAAGTAAAATAGTTTTTATTACAGTATTTAATTTGAATACATTTATATGGCGACTTCATGTGATTACTTCATATTAAGCTGCTAATTTATTGGCCAATGTTTTGATTGTTTTAAGTCAACTACAGGGTTAACTTTACTGAAAGCTACCGCTAACGTTTCTAGTATCGATTACATTAATACAGACAGCGCATATATTAATATATAACACCGCATTATGCCACAAATGATACGGAACCGTGTCCTTGTTGTGCCTCGGTGTACACACAGCTACAATAACACAACCGCTACTTTAGGTGTCTGCAGATTCAGTGACTTCTAAGGTCAACCTCAGCCTCCATCCATACACGCTAGCTGCAGCCGTAAAGCTACATGCTAAGCTACATAGCTAGCTTGCGGCTTAGCTTCCGGGGCTGCGTTCAGCGAGTGCGGAGCGAAAACGGCTTCGAAACGTTGCAGCACGTGGAACGAAGCTCTGCTGGTTTCTGTTGTTACCTGACAGTCTGCTACACGGCGTCTTATACATGATCTCGGATCATAAAGCCGGCTTTCCTCACGACCCCTTCACAGGCAGTGCGCCGCCATTTTGACCTCGTTAGGTAAAGAGAAGTACTTCCGGGGTAGGAAACGTCAGACAGGAAGCAGCGACTACATGAAAACAGACAAAAATAATTATATTATAGTATTTAATAGTAGTATTATATTATATAATAGTATTTGATACGAAAAACATGATAGAACTACCGTAATAAATGTTTTATTTATTTTATTATAGTGATTTTAAAAGGTGAAATTGATCGAAAATAGCATTTAATATTACATATTCATACATATTTTTAAATGTATTTTTCATCTCACCTCACATACAATACAAATACATTTTATTTTGAACGTTTTTTCTCCTATTTAAAAACAACATGCTGACTGTATTTACCTCCTGTCACACTGAGCTGACTGAGATTCCACAGCACGTCTGTCAGAGTCCATCCTCACCACACAGTGCATCTAATGTTAAATCCAGAGCTGGCTCCTCTTGTATGTCTCTATTGGACTCACTGCTTAAAATGAATAAAATAAAGAACAGGAAGATTTTCTCCAGATTGCTGTGTAGTTTAGTCCCTGGCGTCCTGTGTGTCCTCTGACTCTAGCTGTGCTGTCTGACCTGTTATTTATGTGTGCGATCATCTTGTTGACCCTGGCTGCCACAGCCGGCAAAATGGAAGCCTTCAGATTAATACCCTCTCTAACAGATATAATAAAGCAGAAGGACGTGCTTCATTTCCTCCAACGTAAACATTTTACTGACCTCGGAGGACAATGATTGTGCTGATCTGATCATATCCAATATAAAGCCTCTCAGTTTAATTACAGAGCGATCTGCTTCTGGAACTGCGTGCATGCCTGGATCAGAGCAATCACCGGACACGTTTAATTCATGTAAATAACTCGACAGTCACACAGAGGGGTTCTGCTGCAATGCAAGCCCAGCATCCCATTCTCTCCAGCTCCTCCTCCTCCTCTGCTGAGATTACACGCTGTAATCTTCATGCACCATCAAGATGCAGAGGCTGATGAATGCCAACAATACACACAAGGCCATTCCAGCTCCAGCACAAGAGCACCTTTATTACAGCAGATAACATTATGTTCTGTTCTGCAACATTTCATTCTGCACTGACCCGGCCAGCCTCTCTACAACCGGTGTGAAAGTGAGGGCTGGAAAGCAGGTTTACTGCCGGTGGTTTCGCAGCGTATTATTTACTGTTATACCACGTCACTTCTCGGTTTGGATGTTTCCAAGGCTGCGGGGACACAGACAGAATCAGAGCAGCCAAGTGAATGTTTGAAGCCATCATCGTTTGTGCAGCAGTCCTCAGATGACCGATGTCCTTAGCAGACTAACAAACAGGCTCATTCAGCAGAAGAGTAATGTTGGTTTATTGCATTAAGTGTATCCTCAGTGGGAGCAGCTCTCCTGCCTGTCTGAGAGGCAGAGGGATGTCTCTGTGTGGAAGCTGCTCTTGTTCTGATAATTGTAGCATTCACTCCACTGAGTAGAGACAAAGCCAAACCTGCCCTGTGTCCATAAGGTCGGCTGAAAGATAGCAGCCGAGGAGCAGATGGGCAAAGTGGAGAGAAATGGCTGAGAGACAATAGGAGGAGTTTGTGAGGTCTGTTCCTCTCAGAGGGCTCTTTCAGATGGACCTTTACTGTGTTTCTACCTCTGCTGGTGGTCTCGGTATGAGGGCCTTTTATCACGCTGCTTTCACTGCACACTGGAAAAAATGAAATGGCTGTAAACATCCTCTCCAGAGAGACACACGGAGACAAAGGGAGTCACGGCTCGTATTGTTGAGGGCAAGGCATCGTTTATCAGGCTGATGTCAGTCAGGGAGCATTTATAGGAGGCACACACAGCGCCCGACTCTGCCCTGAACACCACAAGCAGTTTACATGTCTGGCTGCAGTAAAACACAAGTTATGTGCAACCTTCACTTGATACTTGAAGCGACATCCTGCTCCCGTCATGTCAACAACTGACGGCAGCAGCTCTACGTCTTTAGAGCTGAGTAACTGAATCAGTTTTAATAATCAATGTCAAAGAGAAAGATTTTATCAATTACTTGACGAGGTTCACACTGGAGAGAGTCAGTCCAGCTAGAGTAGGAGTGAATCCAGATCGCCTTTAGGCTGGATACGTTCAGACCTATTTTCAAATCTGGCTATCACACACGTGTCTGCGCTCAATCCGGTTTAACCGGGCTTGTTTGTTGTCCTCCAAACCTCTAGGTGGCGCCTCGTAATACACAGAGTCCGTTCAGGCTGCGGTACGACCACGTGTGTGCATCATGTGTGTTTTTTTGTCCCGTGTCGCTCGTTCTTTCATTTGTTTCGGTTCAAAAAGCAGTTTGTTCCTTCGTAGCCTGTGGAAAATAAACTCGGGGCAAAGCTGTCGTAGTTCGAGGCTTTTGTACGCGACCCGGACACTGTCCCTGTGAACCGGAAGTATCACGTCGCTAGCGGGATTCACTAGCTGCATTGTGTTCAGACCTGAGCCAGATGTAAGCCGATCCAGCTAGATCCACCTGAAAGCAGTCCAGATATATCCAGATACGGCCCGAATCCCGCTCTCGCCGGATTGATTTCCCCAGTGTGAACAGGGTCGTACTGTGTTTTTCAGACTTGGAGTAATTGGCGTTTGAAGAGAGCAAACATCAATACTCCTGGTGCAGAGCAGCTGTCAGGGTGATTGATGGACTGGCTTGGTGTGAGGATCCCTGGCTGTCTGCCTCACCGTGCAGTCGGCCTCATGTGTTCAGGAATTCGCCCGGCTTTCCACTTGGTGCTGAAAAGGTGACATATTGAATCAATTGAAGGTCGCCTGGGCCCCAGGTTGTGTAAGCAAAGTGCTGAGGGGTCATTAATAGGCATTAATAATAATAAGAGAGAGGGTCCTGTTCCTCCTCGCTGCCCACATATGGCCTCCACAAAAAGAGGCAGGATCATTTTTTATGTGCGTCTCATGCTGGAGACACACAAACTGCCTCTAATGAAGCGCGCTCCTCCCAGGAAGCTCCAGTAAACAGGCCAGTCAAACAACAGAGGGCTCCTGGAGCTGTCATCTGCTCTGATTTACAGGCCCTGTCCTGGAGGTTTCAGTGCCCTCACTAATCCCACAGGGATGACCATCGGAGTGGCAGTGGAGTCAGCGCCTCTGAACAAACACAGACAGCGCGGCCAGCAGAAACAGATGCAGAGGCGCTCCCTGTTTATAATTGATTTTCAAGGGCAACATTTTGTTGCCATAGTTTGTCTAACGAGCTCCCGGCCGGCGCCCTGCAGCTCGTCAACCACACAGTGTCAGACGGAGCGGCCGTTCAGCGCCCTGCCCCCGCTGGGATGGCACCACGCTGGAACTCTGACATCACCCACGGAATTTCCTGTGGCGCAGACTCTTTTTTTAAAAGCTCACTTCTTGTCTTTGGTTGAAGTATTTTGAGTCCAGCCCACAGCTGCTCCATGGACGACAGGTATTCTCAGGCCCCAGTGTTTATGTCTGCGATCAGGGGTGTCTTTGTGGGCCTCCAGTGCTAAGCTTCTAATTGGCCATGGCTCATCAATCACACACAGAGAGAACCCCCCTTTCACCCAGAATCTCATCCAAACAGTAACGAGGAATGAGACCCGAGGAATGGACCGAATGCTTCCCAAAGGCCTAAAAGTAGGCTCTGGGCGGGGCCAGTGGTTTGTGAGAAGGCCACACTTATTCCAAGCTGATGTGGAAATGTGTGTCTGTCCTTTGTCTGTCCTGACACGCATACCAACCACCTTCTGATTAAAGGAGGAGGAGGAGGACTACTTTTTATGAAGGGATTGATAATTTGTCCAAAATACCCACAACAGCCAATGGGAGTGAGGGCGTCATCAGTAACCAGATGTTGTTTACAGCTCACAAACATGTCAGCAACCAACCAATGAATGATAACGAGGACCGAGTCACTGTTGGAGCCCCCGGAGGCCACAGAGGGAACTGCAGGCCTGTTTCTCTGAACTCCTGGACCCCATCAGGGGTCCTCACTGCCAGGACAGCCAGCTGACAGGTTCCATCGTCCTCCATATTCCTGAAGCCACGTTTGATCACGTGAGTTGCTGTCAGACAGTTTCCCCCGGGATTAATAATCTGATTCTGATGAGTACAAACAGCAGGTGTGCTGTGCATGTTAAAAATGTTCGAACATTACAATGCGCTGGTTCTGTGTGGATCCTGAAGCGCGCTCAGACGGGTTCAGACGGGTCAGAACAACTCCTCAGCCGGTGTTTGGGTTGGCTGAAGTGTCAGAGTCCAGGATCTGGCCACAGTGTAGCTCTGAGCCCACAAATTTGTCAAGAGAAATGAGGAGAAGTCCACAGTGCATGCGGTTCATGGGGTCACAGGGAAGTCTCCACATTTCTTCACATCCTGAGACAGCATACGCAACACTCAATGTGTTTTCTCCATCAGTCTGGGTGTGCGTTATTTATTTATTCCTTCATTTCCCTCCTCCTGTTTTTTCCCTCTTTATTCATTCACCACAACAAGTCGTGCCGGGAACGGATGGAGGTCATGGAGGTTTGGTGAAGAGCAAGTCGGACGAGGGCCGCAAACAGATCTAGGTTAGTGTGGTTCCATTGGCCTTTTCATAAGCACGAACACACTGAAGCTGGTCCGTGTCCAATCCTCCTCAGTATCCTAGAGTAATCAGCTGTGTCATCCTCCTCGTAAATCTCCGAGTACAGCGGCGGCTCCCGACCCAGATGGGAATAGGCCTTGTTCAGTCGCACTTGCCTCTGCATCATAAATCCATGCCCGTCTTCTTGCTGCGTATCTCCCAGCAGAGAGAGGGGGGACGTGGGGGAGGCGAGGATATTGTGAGACCGCAGTCAATTTGGAAAATGGACGGTCTCTTCCTCCCTGCTGGAATAATGTTGGGTTTGTGAGGCCGCTTTTTACCATCAGATGCAGATTTGCAGCTCGGTTCCTGTCGCAGAGAATCAACGAGAAAAACACAGAGAGTCGAGGCCAGAAGTGCTTCCACGTTAGAACAGATCTGCCGAGGGAAACCCTCCGCACGAGCAGCCGCCATCTTACATGTGATCATTCCAAAGGTTGTAGATCATCAGAACATCTTCAGTATTTCTCCAGTAAACACTACAACACTCTTTCTGTGGTGACCATGAACCATGTTTTGATCCGGTCTAAAGGCCAGAGCAGCACCTTCAGCCTGCAGGTCAGAAAGTGACGGAGGCTCAGCAGCTGCAGCCTGGGTGGGTGCAGTGTGAGGCCCCTCTGATGCCCCCAGTGCACCCTCACATGTAAGTATTACTTCCAATTCATCATCAAACACAGAAAGAAAAACATTCCTGCAGAAATTCTTGAAGAAAGAAAGTAAAACATGCCCCCCCCCCTTTCTGTAAAGTGCCAGCATGACAGAGCGCACGAGAAGCGCACGGTGGCAGAAAACGAGGGAATCCTATCAGTGCATGAATTTAATTACACTCAGATGGCTCCACATAATGAAGAAAAGGTGGATGTAGCAGAGATTTGCATAATTCATTTCTCTGTTCTCATTTAAAGCCCCCCCCCTCCTTTATTTCCTGCACGCCGCCACGTCCGCCTGATCTACGATCAATAATTTCTTTTCAAGCAGAAACATTTGTGTAGCAGGAATGATCTGCTCAGAGGAACTCAGGATACAGGTGGTTGAAAGTAGCTTCTGTAATAAACGGCCGAGCGTGGAGCCACGCGGCCCCGCCCGGCCGGAGCCCGGCGTGGAGCCACGCGGCCCCGCCCGGCCGGAGCCCGGCGTGGAGCCACGCGGCCCCGCCCGGCCGGAGCCCGGCTTTACAGGGGGGGGGCACCTCACCTCTCAGCGTTTACAGCCGCCCTCAGCAGGCAGTAAACAGACACAAGTGCATTTCATAATTACACTGTGACCTGAACACGGCACCAACTGCAGCACACCTATATGTAATCAATCCAACAGCTGCAGGCTGAGAGCTCCTGAGAACTTCCCTCTGAACGTCCTGCTCCACCCACGGCCCTGCTGACAGATGAGTGATGGAGGGTCACTCTACTACAGCTGTCAGTGACATCCATGGATTCATGAAGGGCCTCGTTCACGTCCCCTACCTGCCTGGAGGCATCCTGCCTGCATCCAGCACGTCCTGACGACAAATGTTGACTCTGCTATTAAAGCAGGTCTCAGCTGAAAGCAGCAGCGGCGTGTGGACATGGTGTCACTCCACCTGTCTGAGACAACAACTCCACCAGCCTCACACCGAGTCACTGTCAACCTGATTCTGCTCCTTCCAGAACACTGGGCCGGGTGGAACAATCATTGTCTGACAGAGGACTGGACTTTACCGGATAAATACATGTTTAACAGGCAGCACGCTCAGTAACACTACACAAAGAACCAAGAAGGAGACGACAACAAGAGAAAAACATGTCTGTCAGAGACACAGTGCACACCGCCAGCAGCACGACACAGAAGAGTTCAGTGTGTGTGTCTGATTTCAACTAAAATTGAGCCCTCGATGAAAACCATGTGTGTGGCAGCCAGCTTGAGAAGCACATCAAACTCTGTGTGTGTGAATACTGTGCATGCACGCACACACACTGCTACAGCTGGACACCTTCTTGATAATCTAAAGCTTTAGTTGTAGCTGCTGACCCTCAGGTGGAGAACAGCTGATGGTCTGAAGGGTCAGGATGGAGGCTCCCCTGTCACAGCAGCCATTTTGTTAGGAAGTCTTTGTGACCTCTGCTGCTGAGTGTGAGGAGAACTTAGCTGCTTCTAACTGCTCACAGAGCGTCTCCTCTCAGCTCAGGACGCTCAGGACACGGTGGTTTGTGTTTTTATCGCCTTACATGGCTGCTGCAACATTTGCTGGATCTTGGTCCTCTCATAAATCCATCTTCCAGGCTTCCACTCAGCATCCCATGAAGAAGCACTAGATGTGGTCTTCATCAGGTATTGATCAGCTCGCCACAGTCAAACAAAGGAAGAACACAGAGAAAGACTCTCCTGACACTGATCGCGCTCTGCGGCCACCGCTCACATGCTAAACGCTCTCTGGGTAATTCCATCCTGCTCATGAATAAGTCAGCCGCTCCGCTCATGTTTAATTCAGCTGCAGAGAAGTTGTTGACACACGCTTTATGCCAACTGCCCGTTGCTTTTATTGCCCTTTTATCACCCCTTTAAGAGACACTGAAGTGTTGCTGCATGTTCAGCGTGTGATCATTACCAAAGAGCCCTGTCAGCACGGAGCACCCCCACCTGCTGCCCTGCTGCTGCTTATTGGTAGATACTCCTTTATGTAGAAAGGTGCTGCTATAAAATCCTGAAGTGATGGTTTTGTATCTCACACACACACTTCATATCATTCTGGGAGGGCGGAGGGCTGGACGTGGTCTGCAGCAGACGCCACAGCTCACAGAGGACACTCAGAGCAGCTGTGCTCCTCTTCTTCTTCTCTGCAGGAGGAACGCAGACCAGCCCAGGCTTTAAACTCTCCTCCTCTTCCTCACAGCTTTCTATTGTCCACACACACACACACACGTTATGTCTCATGCCTGCACCTCCCCGGCCTCTTCCTCTTTTCACTAATTTAAAGCTACTGTATGGATTCCTTCATTGTCCCCGGGCACATTTCCTTCTCCTCACACTCTTCAATCAATCCATCACGCCTAATTGCTCAATTACCCAGTGAACAGCTCGGGAAGGAGAGAGCGAGAGGACGTTCCTGCCAGCTTAAAGTCTGCTTTGGTAAACAGACGCTGTCTGCAGTGATAAAGTGTGTCCTCCTAAAGGACGTCAGCGGACCAGATTCACTAATTAATCCAAACATTAGCGAAGCAGGGGCTTTCCACAGGAGCCAGGCGCTCACAGGCAGAAGGAAAATGATGTTATATTATTAACATGCTGACATTAGGACTGAGTGAGATGCTGAAGCTGAACTCGAGCAAAGTGTCAGAATGCCGATCATATTTACAGGTCATGGTCACTTCCAGGATGAACATCGCCGCCGTCAGAGAGGTCAGCGTGCTCATGACATGACATGTGGCTCTTTCTTATGTTTGCTCTGCTTGTTTAAGCCCTACTCTGCAAACAATACCCTCAGTCATCATGTTTCCATTCAAATAAAACATGAGGGGTAAATCTGAGCTAACGCACGCCCCTGCCCGCTGGGTGCTGAGTTATCTCCTGTCCCACCTTCACTCTGCAGCGAGTGAAGCACACATCGGCCGGCGCTTTCCCTTCAGTTCAGCCGGCTCTCTCCTGGACCAAACAACAAAAGGAGCAGCAGATTGGAAGGGAGACATGACAGAGGAGATCTGAGGCGTCTGAGGGACTGAACATGTCAAGTGAAAGTAGGTGGATGGGGAAAGCGAGCTGTGATTAGCTGACTGAGGGCGGGAGGGGGGTCCTGAAATCTGTTCAGTTCTGGAGAGAGAAACACGCAGAGCATGACTCTCCCCCGTTCAGGAACAAATGAAGAGGCTTGGGCGGCGTCCAGGAGTCCTCCTGCACTCTGCGATTGCAGCGGTTTGCTAATTGATTTTCAGCCAGGCAGAGAAAGCATTACGCAGCAGGATTACAGGCCGAGCGTAGGTGCAGGGACCTCCAGTGAAACTCGATGCTCAGCACAGGAGGAGGATGTTCAGAGTTTACAGGTTCACAAGGAGCTGAAGCTTAAATCATCCCCGCCTAACCCACACACGGAGCTGGTCAGCAGGCTAACATTCAGCTGATGCTCTTCATTACAAAAACAGAACCGTACGTTAGCGTTGCAGGTTCGAAGAAGCTGAGCTGTCCTCCTCACACTTCACAGACATAAACATGTTAGATGTTAGCATCAAAGGAGAAGACCGAGGAGCAACGTGAAATGGAGACGGGGATGAGCTATGAGACGTCTTGGTCTGGCTGCTATTATCATCATCTGTTCGCTGGTCATTACCGCCTTGGGAGTCTGCTGTCTGGACCGCGGCGCTGGTGGAGGGGGCTGATGGAGCAGCTGCACGGGGAGCTGATCCCACTCCTGCAAGCTGTCACTTATCAACAGGAGGAGGAGGAGGAGGAGGAGGAGGAGGAAGAGGAGGTGCTGTCAAAGTGCAGGAGAGGGAAGGTGTAACAGAGGACAACATCAGGTTCACTGAGGGTAAAGAAGTCACACCTACAGGACCTGTCAGCAGGGAGGAGGAGGAGGAGGAGGAGGATGGAGGACATGCAGAGTCAAAACTGAACAGGAGGGTGAGGAGGAAACACAGGGGGGAGGCGAGGATGAAAATTACAGCGGGATGCTTCTATTGTATTGGAACTCATCACGCCTACGCACACTTTTAGTCATTAAGAAGAGGAAGAGCTACATGGCTGGAGTGAAGGAGGAGGAGGAGGAGGAGAATGATGTGACCTTCAGGTGGGTCTGAGCTCTCAGAGCGTCGGCCGCCTGCTCTAACACCAGACATGAATCTTCTGCTCTCAGATATTGGGCTTGGCCTGCTCCTCTGTGTGCTCCTCTGTTATTAGTAAATTTATGGAAAAGACCAGGACAGTCGTACAAAGTGCAGGCGCCACAGCAACTCAACAACTTCAGCCACTTTTATGTTTTTCCAAGACTTGTTTCCTGCACACAGGCTGCAGAAATAATAGCTCACAAGATCCACAATAAAACAGAGTGCTGATGTTGGCAGTCTGTCTGCTGTTTCCCTCTCTCCACTAATCTTCTTCACTGCGTAATACGTCCTCTGTGCTCCAGGCTGGCTTTCACCGAGCGAGGATGACTTGGTCCATTGTTGCAGAGGTCTACAGCTGCTCAGGCAGAGGCGAGCAGCACTTCTGTGAGGACCATAAATACCTTTGCAAAGCTAAGTGCCGGCTGTAGGAGCTGCTAAAACAGACAGGGTTCATTAGCATGAGCGCTCTGCGGCGCCTCCAGTGGATGCTCCCTCTAACGGTCTTGCTGATGTGAGCATCCAGAGCCACGGTGTCGCCACACAGCGTGTAATGCAGCTCTTTATGGGAGCAGGCTCAGCTGAAAGCAGCACTGGGGACAATTCCACAGGAGCTCCAGGTTTTCCACTTTTCGCGGTGAATGAAAGTGCTCGTGAGGCGGCGATGCCGGCTGATGACGCTGCATGCACGTCGGAATTTATGTGGCAAACGCTCTTCTAAATGTGAATGTGTATGAAGCGACTGCTAAACATACAGTGTGACTTCCTTCTGAGAGCATCCCGCGTCTGTTTCCATGCAGCATCAGCTGGCGTGCTGCACGAAGCCGACGGACATGAGCGGCGTGTTGGTACAACGCTGCATCCTCAGGCACAAACAGCGTGGCACGCAGCCTAATAGAGACATCGCACAGGCCTATTAGCACAGATGGTTGTCATATGTATGCAAATAAGGAGCAAAGTGAATCACACAGCCCCATCAGCACCACCTGTCTGCCTCCCCTCAGCATCCACACACACACACACCACCTCCCTCCATGTCCCCTCAGACCCGGTTCGCTCCTCTCTGCAGCTGTATGAAGACATTAATCATCATTGTGTTGTTTTTCAGGAGCAGACAGGAGGAGGAGGGACCCCATGATGAACACATACGAGCAGAGGAAGAGGCCACGGAGCTGCTCTTCGTCTTTGTTGAGGGCGTGTTGAGGGTGTGAGGTGTTAAACGCTGGTTTCATGGTCAAGCAGCATTACACCCGAGGGAGCAGCCATATTGCCACTTGTGTTTAAGGTGGAGCCGCGTGCAACGACACCCTCCTACTGCAGCGTGGAGGAGGGACCGCCCCAAAAAGGCCCGATGACTGAAGCGCCAGAATGCTAACATGCTCACAGGGTTTAGCAGGCGCCTAGCTTGTTGCTAACATTTGCTAATTTGATCTAAAACGGAGGCACAAACTCATGTTTGCCTCGTCTGACTCACGGCTCTCTTCATTCATCGACGAGCTGCCTGTCCATCAGGTTACCATGGATACCACAGACTTCCATCCTGAAGCAGGATTAGCAGTGACTGTGTGAGACGTGTGTTTTGATAACACAGTTTCAGCTGCTGCTCCTGATGGGACGCCAGCGCACCAAATGTCTTAGCATAATATTTAAAGTGCGGTTTCCCGTGTTCCACTACACTAAGTCGTATTCTGACATTTTGCAGCATTTCCATTCTGGACCCGCCTCTGTTTTTCATTCTTTTCCCCCGTCATGGCACATTCCTTCCATTCCTGCTGCTGCTGTCAGACTGAGCATCGCTGTGATTCTGTGTGTTCTGAACAGTTCTGGCTGCTGTCTCCCATTAAAAAAGAAGTCATTGATCAGAAACAGCTCTGTGTTTGGGAACAAAGCCGCTGCCGCGTCAGCGCTCTGAAGAGGACAGAAATAGAGAAACAGATTTCTCCCTGCGCTGTTTATTTTAGATTATGAAGCCATGCATCGCACAGAAAAAGAGAAAGTCCGGCGTTGCTTATCATCATGACTTAAAGCATGAGTAAACTTTGTAATCCCACGGGTTTAGCAGCTTCCCACTCACATTAATCCCATGTTATGCTAACAAAGAACAGGCGCACACTGCGCGAGGATTAGAGCGCAGAAAGAGAGGGATTTAAACACGCTAATACTTTTTTAAGTTGTGTACTCAGTCCTCTGTGTGTGACACAGGAACCACCCAACAGAACTGTATTGATACTCTGCTCCTGAAGCACCCTTCATCTGAGAGAGGATCATTGTTCATTGCTTCTCCCATGGGTCCACTTCACCTCCTTTCACCGCCGAGTGTGAGTGTAACCATATGGCACAGAGGAGACTGGCTGAGCGTTATCTGCTTTCAAATCTCTTCTTAAAACACAGTTTTAGGATTAAACACACACCAGTTGTAGTATGAGAGGCTGCTTCACACCGTCAGACCCACAGAGTCGGGACCCCGTGCTGATGTCACCTCACACAGCGGAGTTTACTGCCACTGACGGCTCAGACCTGCGAGTTAACGATGGCTGCAGTCATGAGTCACCGCTGCATTACTTCATGGAGGTGCAGCAGCAGTGGGCAGGTACAGCTGCAGAGGGCGGCGGCGGGGGGCGCCATATGTTTCCATTACAAAGCTGATGTATTTATTGCCGTTCTGTGTCATACATCCAATGAAAACTTCTCTGTCTGTACCTGCAAACGCTCAGATTAGAAACAAAGCTGCTGGTGATAACTGGATTTGCAGGCGTCACACATTCATGCAGCCACGACAAAGCTCGAGGAGCAAAACGACAACAGCACTTTGAAACGGACCCCTGATGACATCAGAAGGGGCTGGAAAGATGAATGGGCTTTTACTGTGTTTAAGAACTAAAGCGACAGGAAGTGACGTCACGTCTGCATGAAGACCCATGCTCCGGTCTGTGCTCAGGTCTGTGCTCCGGTCTGTGCTCCGGTCTGTGCTCAGGTCTTAGCTCAGGTTTGTGCTCAGGTCTTAGCTCCGGTCTGTGCTCCGGTCTGTGCTCCGGTCTGTGCTCAGGTCTGTGCTCAGGTCTTAGCTCAGGTCTGTGCTCAGGTCTGTGCTCAGGTCTGTGCTCAGGTCTTAGCTCAGGTCTGTGCTCAGGTCTTAGCTCAGGTCTGTGCTCAGGTCTGTGCTCAGGTCTTAGCTCAGGTCTGTGCTCAGGTCTGTGCTCAGGTCTTAGCTCAGGTCTGTGCTCAGGTCTTAGCTCAGGTCTGTGCTCAGGTCTTAGCTCCGGTCTGTGCTCCTGTGCTGGGATGTGTCTGTTCCCTCACAGGTGGGATTCCTCTCCAGCTGAAGTTTACTATAGAAATATTCTGCAGCTGCAGCTGAAACAACACTGCCGGCCTGTGGTGGAGCGGGCGCCTCCGTCCGTCCTCTGCTGTGTTATGAGTGTTTTTTAACATCCAGGTGGATCTGTCTCCATCACTGCCAAAGCCCTGACCTTTATTTGACTCCATCTTCCTCACTGAAGACAAAGCGGCACATTGTTGAGATACCTGCGTAATCACCAGAGTCTCTGGCGCCTCTTGCCTTTTGACCCCGCTGGTATTATCCACTCCACTCCCTCCGTCTTATCCAGAGCGAGCAGGCCTGTCAGCCCGGTGGGCCGACATGATGACCACGTAAAACTGCCTCCTCTCTCCACACAGACCCGGCCTAACACAACAACACACTCCTGCTGCTTCTCAAGGCTGGGTCCGTGGCAGTTGTTTGGCAGCGGGAGCTGGTCTCTGATTGGTCTCATACCTCCGCCTGTAACTTTACAGCAGGAGTTAATAAAGGGAGCTGCAGCTCTGTCTCGCGGCGGCGGCGCCATCGCTCTGATGAGTCCGCCAGCACTGCCAGAAACTGCGGGCTGAGGATGCCCCTCTTCACAAACAAGGATCTCACTTTGTTTAACAAAGAGTCGGGAGATAAGCTCGGCAGCAGGAGTCGGCGTTCACTCTGATCCCTCTCCGAGCTGCATCATCCTCATCCTGTTATTGATAAGGCGTTAGCACACACCCCTCCTGTAACGGCGGCAGGCTGCGGCGGCCTGTTGTGTCTGTAATGACAGATGGCGATCGCGCGCGTCTTTTTGATTGATTAGCACGTGCAATTACTGTCTGCAGCCACAGAGCTGCGTGAAAAACCGCTCCGTGGCTGCTCTGCGTGACATTTTAATCTACCCGCAGATTAATGGGACACTGGAAGAGCCAGAATATTCTCCATTGATTTTTTCCTGATGAATCAAACGCCTCTGTTTCACTGACAGCTTTAGCATGTGTGTATATATCTGCTGTGAGCTGTGTGTGTGTTGGCGTTCCGCACACAGATAGCACCCCCCACCGTGGCGTCGCCGCTCTGTAAACACTCTCCTCTTCACGTGTCCTAAATTTTTGCCCACGGAGAGAAGGAAGGCGGGACCGTTCCTCAGCCGGCCTGATTTACTGCTCGGCTTTAATTGGGCTGTAAAATCAAATCCAGAGTTGTTTCAGGAATGCCAAAATGTGATTCCCCGGCCTGTTTACAGGAGGAACCCAGCAGTCAAGGACATGAGAGATAGTGAGCGAGGAAGAGGAGGAGGAGGAGGAGATGGTGGGAAAGTGCTGAAGATAAAGGGCTTGTTAAAAGTGAGCGAGCAGGCGAAAGAATGGAGACAGATGGAGGAGGAGGGAGAGGGAGTTAAACTAAGTTTCGCTCATCATTTATAAGCTTGGCCTGCGCTGCTTCACTTTGATTAAAAGCACCTGTGATTTATTTCAACACGATCTTCCTCCGAGCAGAGAGAGACGCAGCCACTGTGCAAACACGTGTAGCAAAACAGACGCTACAAGAGCCCGTGTTGAACTTGGAATTAACAGCCCAGAGAAGAGGGTTTACAACCCAAACGCCGCGGGCCTTTAACACATCCACAAACACAAACACTGCATATTTTCCTCTGGCGCAGTGAAAATAAACGGCGGCGGTGAGGCAGAGTTTTCCAGCAGCGCTCGCAGCGGAGTCCCGCTGGAGGCTGGGTGGACGGGGCCGGTGGGAGCCGGAGGGATTTGAGGATTTGATCGGCGACGAGGGGCTAATTTGCAGACGATTAAGAAAACACACGGTGTAAAGTCGTCTCAGCGACACCAGAGATCCAACGAAAGCCAGCATGGGGACAACAAAACACGGAGGCGCTGCCCGATGCTGTTAACATGGAGGTAAATATTTATCTCCGTCACCCATGGGATCATCAAAACATCATCAGAGCAGAGTACAGTATAGAAAACCAACAGCTGATGTGTTTTATTTCTAATGTCCCGGCTGAACTCCTGAACCCTCATCACCCGCTCACACTGCGTCCAGAACACGGCTCTCCACTCGGATCATTTACATATTATTATTCCTATCACCATTACGAGGCCCTCGCCTCACATCCGCTCCACAGAGCACTGCAGGGCTAATTAGGTCTGCAGATATAAATGCATATTATGAGGAGCGACGCCCATTCCACTCCTCAGTGTTGCACATGGTTGCATATTACTGCGGTTTTCTCCCCATCGCTTCTCTCTGTCGCCTCTCGCCCTTCCCGCCTCATTCCTCCGCCACTGAGAAACAACATCGCATTTCATCACGTCTGACACAGCACCAGAGTTCTGATGTGGATCCTGGGATACGAGCAGGAAACAAGCGGAGGGACAAGGAGACCTGGTTCCACGGCAGGGACCGAGGACGCACGCTGGACCTTTAAAAAAGCAGACCTGGAAGCACAGAGGCCGGATCGGTCCGGAGTCAGGATGAAGCTTCCTTCACGACTGCAGCACCCACCTGTCGGACCTGTTGGAAACCAGACCACACAGTTCTTGATACGAGCTGGCCTAAAGACAGAGCTGCAAAATGGCCGCCACAAGTCAGAACAAGGAGATGTAAAGTCGAGCAGCCTGGTCCAGTAATCCCTACACCATTCAAACACTCCGAGGACATAAAGCCAACAGCGTCCCTGTGAAAGTAGGCCAGCACCCCCCCCCCCAGCACAGAGCGGGCTGAGCTGACACTGAAGGTTCGGCGACGAGCTGCACAACAGTTTACATTAGAAACATGGTGTTTCATTTAGCCCGATAAGCCGAGTTCAGAGGTCTCCGTGTGGGGCTCAGCCTCCCTTTGCTGTCAGTACAAAGCCGAGCTAGGAGGAGGAGGAGGAGGAGGAGGAGGCGGCGGCGGCGGTTAAGACAGCGTCTAATTAGCTATGCAAATCCAGAGCAGCGGCGGATTGGGCTCAGAAATGAAATTGGCCCTTTGGATCTTCTCAGCGTCTTTTTTCTAATCTGACCAGTTAAGCAGGGCTGGTCTGAAATGAACACAGCAGATGGAGAGCTTTCTTATTAGAATCAGCCTGACTGGAACACCCAGCTGAGCAGTTACCCACACACACACACACACACACACACACACACACACTCCGTGCTGTGGAATGGAGTTTCATCAGTTTTCTGTCCATTACAGCTCAGGGCTCCCGCGGGGCTCCTAACCACAGCCTGAAACTGTTGCTGCTCTCTCCTGCAAAACAACATGGAGGTGTGTGTGTGTGTGTGTGTGTGTGTGTGTGTGTGTGTGGCACAGACTGCTGCTGCCTGCTGAATATTCACACAGGTAAACGTTCTGCTGTTAAGAATCATCCCCCAAAACCTTGGCGCATGTTTCTTCTAAATGACTGTACAACACAGAGCAGAGCTCCATCATGCAAACTGTAACCACTTAATTTCACAGTCGTTTTGCCAAGAATTCATTAACCTCAAACAGCACGCAGGGAAATCCTAGCAGTAGCTGTGGTGAGTGTTTGGAGTCCGCAGGGGCCAGGGGTTAAGATTAGACCATGTAAGGGGCCAACGTGTGGCTGCACATTAATAAAAGTCCATCCTCCCTCCTCTGACCCGCGACGCTTTCAGCTGCTGTCCGAGCAGCAGGCCTCACATTGTAATAAAAACCGAGCGATGGTCCTGAAAGAGCGCGTCGTTGCCCTCTCATGAAGGCTCAAATGTAATTGGTCCAACCCTGACAGATCAAAGGTTAGCAGAGCAGGTACTCATTTAGCATGTCAGGGATTAGCCGGCTCAAAGCGAGGAGAGTGTCCCAAGTTATGTGACTCGTAATTAAGGTTCTCCAGAGGAGGAGAGGAGCAGAGAGGCGCGATGAGCCGGAGCTGTGCATGACACGAGGCAGAACCAGGGCGAAGCCTTCAGGTTTGTTTAGGGAGGGCTGACGTCTCAAGAAGTCTCAGTGTCTGGAGACGTTCCATCTGTCCGCACCCGTCGGAGCAATAAAGACTGATTTAAGTGTAATATAAACTGTTGTATGGCGCCGTGTAAACACCGCTACAAAGAGAATATATATCTGCAAACGTGCACAGAAACACGTCACCTGACACACAGAGAGGAGCTCTGAAGGAAACCTCCCCATCACTCACTGCCGCTCTAAGAATGCATGAACCTTTGTCACCGCGCCGACATTGTTAGCATGAGCATTTCCCATCTGTCCTCATACCTGTGTGCTGTCACAGCTACTCATGATCTGACCTCAGTCCTCAACAGCGCTGTATTTCACGCGAACGTGCACCTCGCTGTCTTTAACTGCACAGGAGATAACAACAGGAAGTAATGAGACGTTACACTGCAGCAGCAGCTAAAGGCCTCCCTGCTCCGTCACTACGTGGCAGCTCACACTTTCAAATCAGCTGCAGAGGCTGTGTGTGTGTGTGTAAAGGCTGATATTTGCCTGGTGTGTGTTTGGACAGGGTGTGGTGTCTAAGGCCTGCAGACCAGACGAGGATTCATCCTGTCTGACTGCAGCTTATCACCGGACCGCCTGCCACCTAATGAGATACCAGCAAGCCTGCATTTAACGCGTGGAGGACAGACAGCGGGAGAACCGGTCGTTAGTCTGGAGCAGCTCGCAGTCTCTACATTCAGTCAGCACTGTTCCCTCACAGAGGGTTGCTAGCATCTGCAGCGAGCACACACAACAAACCGGTGGACGCAGAGGCACTTACACACTGTCTGATGACAAAAGCTACTGAACCTCGGGCACTCGCTGATGCTCTGAAGCTGCAGTAAACACACTGTCGCTGCCATTTTGCATCTCTTGCATTGTTACCACCTCTGCTTGCATCAGAAGGCAGCCGAGAGCCATGGTGTTGACACCTCGCCGAGCTCAGTCATTACAAAGGGAGGGAGCAGGACGACAAACATTCTGAGGCCAATGAGCCGTGTCCACACACTGAAGAACGGCCCGAGCACGGTGACAATGAGTGGCAGTCCACATTCTGAGGATTCTCCTCATTAGCCCGCATTCTGCCCGGATCCCTCTGCACATTCCTCTGCAGGCTGCCCGTCAGGCCCGTGTGCAGCATGTGATGCATTGGGTGGAGCCAGCAGGTACACGAGCAACCACTGCTGCAGGATTTCACCGGGATCCAAAGGATGCAGCATGTGTGCAGGATTAACGTGGGAGGGCATTCTTTCCAAAGACAAGGGGCCAGAAGAAGGACGCTGGCAGCTGCACTGACACCCCAGATGATGCAGACAGTCCCAAACAAGACCTGATCTGCTTCAGGAACGCACAAATGCATGTGTGTGTGTGTGTGTGTGTGAAGCTGATGATTTTCCAGCCGTCAGAGTCCGGCCTGCTGACCTGAAGCTCATCCTGGCACACTGACCGGGGTCACATCTCTACGGCTTCTGGTGTCACCTGACAAGCTCTGACACAACACTGCAGGATTTCCCAGGGGTCCGGGAGGCATGACATCACGCCGCGTCCGCCTCAACACACTGAGGACTTTGAGTCAGCAAAACAAGCGGCGCACCATACATCAACAAAAACTGAAATGGAAAGAGGAGATGAGAGCCAGAGCAGCTCACAGGCAGCTGAATCCAGTTAAGTCCTGGAAAAACTGATAGAAGTGTGTGACGGAGGGGAGGCGGGGGGCGGGGCACGGATGTCTGACAGTTTGGAGGGGTGGCGTGCGCGCTGACAGCTGAGGGGGGGTCCACATATTCACAGAAACAGCATTCTTTCTCACAGCGTGGGCCTGTGTGTGGACGTCCTCTCCCTGTGTGTGTGTGTGTGTGGACGTCCTCTCCCTGTGTGTGTGTGTGTGTGGACGTCCGCTCCCTGTGTGTGTGTGTGTGGACGTCCTCTCCCTGTGTGTGTGTGTGTGTGTGTGAGTGTGTGTGTGTGTGTGTGTGTGTGGACGTCCTCTCCCTGTGTGTGTGTGTGTGTGTGAGTGTGTGTGTGTGTGTGTGTGTGTGTGGACGTCCTCTCCCTGTGTGCGTGTGTGTGTGTGTGGACGTCCTCTCCCTGTGTGCGTGTGTGTGTGTGTGTGTGGATGTGGATGTCCTCTCCCTGTGTGCGTGTGTGTGTGTGTGTGTGTGTGGACGTCCTCTCCCTGTGTGCGTGTGTGTGTGTGTGTCTGTGTGTGTGTGTGTGTGTCTGTGTGTGCATGTGCGAGCCGTGTGCCGTCAGCTTTCCCTTATTAAAATGTCATTGACTCTTAAACTGCATATTTATGCAGCTCTAACCAGCGCCTGATGGCAGCGCCGTGGTCTGTGGGGTTTGGGCCGGCTGAGTCAGACAGACGGTGTCACCCAGAGATAAGCTTTATTACACGGCGGTGCACAGGCCCGCCTGATTGATGCGCCTCCATTATGACGATGTTCTGGCGAGCTAATGTATTCCAGGCCTCCATGAAGGACCAGGTCTGAATTAGTTGTGTCAAACTGTGGCGATGGAGGTGTGGGCCCTATCTCTGCCATCTGGGCATGGAAATGAGGTTGTGCTGACATTGTGGTGGAGGTGGTGGAGGTGGTGGTGGGGTGGGGTGGGGGGCTTTTTTCAGTCTCCGTGTGTTTCCCTCCTCTCAGGTCTGTGGTGTGGATTCAAAGGGAGCTCAGAAAATGAAGTGTCTGCTCTGAGTGCTGCTCGGTCACCGCTGTGGGACAAAACCTCACTGATGTCCAGAGGGGAGTCTGTCCACTTCCTGTTCATGGACCAAAACTGGCTGCAGTTCACCTAGAGGGCGCTGTGAGATGCTCCTCTTTGAGTGAATGGAACAAACTATTTACACCTTCTCTAGACTAAAGTCCACAAATCTAAACTGAACTGAACAACATGTCCTTTTCTCTCTTTAGCACATAAATGACTAGCATCCTGCTAACACACACACACACACACACACACACACACACACACACACACACACACACACACTCTCTCTCTCTCTCTCTCTGTGTGGGTGGAGGGAGCAGTGCGTTGAGGTGAGCGCTCCTGGGAAACAGCTAACTATTAGCCCAGATGTGTTTCTGTTTCGGTTGTCAGAGCAGACACATCTGTGTGTGTGTGTGTGTGTGTGTGTGTGTGTGTGTGTGTGTGTCTGCTGATGGACCTCGGTTAATGTTCTGCAGCACAGGGACTCTCCTCCTTTACAGCCTCGGTGAGGCCTGGGCTGGTCGGAGCGTTGAGCAACGTTTACAGCAGTTGGACTCTGCAGTGATTAACTCTAAGTGACTGTGTTGTAAAGATTTAAGACTCCGCAGATGAACTGTGTCCGACCCAAAGTCAGAACATATCTGAACACATGGCTTTGAAGTTTAAACACAGACTCAACGCAAACAACTTGTTGCATGATCAGCTCATTAAAGCGCCTCTTTATTCCACCTCTGCTCACTTGTCAAACTTAAACCAAGCTGATGACTAAGACCCCGTTCACACGGGGGAAATCGATCCGGCTAGAGCGGGATTCGGGCCGTATCTGGATATATCCGGATAGTTTGTTTCTGAGTCTGAACAACACGAATCCAGATATATCCGAATTCATCTCGATCCACCTCTCGGAGGAACGAGCGACACGGGACAAAAAAATACACATGACCCATACACACACGTGGTCCTACCGCGGACTCTGTATATTACGAGGCGCCACCTAGTGGTTTGGAGGACAACAAACAAGCCGGATTAAGCTGGATTGAGTGTGGACACGTGTGTGTGATTTGAAGCCAGATTTGAAAATAGGTCTGAACGTAGCTTAAAGGCGATCTGGATTCAATCCTACTCTAGCTGGACTGACTTTCGCCAGTGTGAACGGGGCCTAAAGGGCAAAGAGTCAGAGGTCTGCCGCCTCCATCAAGTCACATCACACTGTGACAGACAGCACATGCTGCACTGTCCCATGCTCAGCAGCCATTTTCAAAAATATAAAGTGTAAATGAGCTCTGTTCTGATTGGACGCTGCAGCTGAGAAGATCCTGCTTCCTCTAACGAGTCCTCCAAAGCAGAACTTTAACGAGACTTATGAAAACAAAGGGTTAATTTAGGAGGCTCCTGCGGTGTCAGTGACTTTAACAAATCGTCTTCATAACAAATTTCCCATCTGGTTGACGTCAGTGTGGCCAGCACACATTCAGGTCAGCATCACACACACACACACACACACACACACACACACACCAGCAGCCTTATCGCAGGCAAATTTATGATCCAGCTGACGGAGAAAAATCACCTCATCATTTCCTGCAGTAATGTCATTTAAAAGGGGGAGTCTGTGGTTCTATGAAATATTCGGAGAGTTGTTTTTAGACCGTTATCAGATGGAGGGACGATTCCTGCTGCTGTTCCCTGGACGCTGCAGGCCGGTCCCCCTCCTGCACCGATGCTGTCCGCTGTTGGACAGAACGTGCTCACAGGCTCCTGCTGCTGCTCGCCCCCGTTCTCACAGCCTCTCTGACAAACTCGGGGTCTTCAGACTGTGTGAGACTAAAGACAGCCGTACGATGGTTTGTGTTGATAAACGCAGGAATGTCTGCAGGGTGGGAGGGGACCGCCTCATTCATCATCAGCCCTCTGCAGAGGTAAGGCAATATCCGCTGGCGGCACAGCCTGCGTCTCCGCTCATTAACAGGAAGGTGTCTGCCTCCACGCCTCACGCCGTGACAGCCGCCCATCACCTTCTGCTTTGCTTTCATAGCAAATTACTCGAGCTGTGGACAATCATCACACAAACTGACGGCCATGTTTGTCTTGGACGTCGCAGCGGCTCTCAGGTGTCCATCATGTGAGCTGAAGACCACACAGAGCTCACCGACTGCGCCCGATATCATCAAAGTCCCAGTTGTGGTAGTGCAACATGTCTTAAAACCACAACGTCACACATCCAGCGCCGGAGGATAATGTTTCCACACGCTCAGGGATACTGTGTTTATTCAGCTCTGTGACGTGTCAGCGCGAAGACTGTGACATATCAGGGCGTGGACGAGGCACAGACATGACACAGGGCTGCTGTGACGCCTGACACATGCACGCACACACACACGCACACACGCACGCACACAGACACACACAGACACGTCACAGGGCTGCTGCAGCTGAGCAGAGAAACACCTGATTCCACACACACAGGCGCACACACAGACACACACACAGAGACACACACACAGAGACACACACACAGACACACACACAGACACACACACACAGATACACACACACATTGATGCTGCCTCTGCTCTGTGGTGCAGCTGATACTTATCTGCAGGAAATGGCAGATCAGACTTCACATATTGCTTTTTAATGACACAGCACGGCGCCGTCCAACAGCCTGACATGTCCCCCATCATCATCTGCGGTGGTCATCTGGACACAACAATATCGATCCAGTGTCGCCCAGCATCGCCTCCACGGGGTAAAAAAGGTCGACACAGTGTGTGTTTGTAACACTGAGGAGGCCTGAGACACACACAAAAAATCCACGACGAGGTCCAGCGTCCACACAGTGTGGACCAGCTTCAGATGTGTGTGTACATTTGTGTTGTTGTCCTCTTTGCAGCAGAACGGTCACACACACACAGAGACACCCTTTCATGCCTGCTTCTCTTTGAATCTGCTGCATCCTGCTGCCTCTTGGAGGAAGGAATGCAACACACACGGCATCACAGAGTGAACACACATCTACGGGACGGCAACACTAGCCCTCCTCTTCCTCCTCTTCCTCCTCCTCCAAACAAACATCCAGAGATAACTCCCTGATGATCGCAGCTCGTGTGCTTTATTCAAATCAGACCAGCTCAATGAGCATTAATCTGATTAAGAGGACGATTTATTTGCGTTTCCGTGCTCGGTCCAAACTCTTCCTGCTCAGCGCGGCCCGCCAGTGAAGCAGAGGAGCTCAGCCTGTGTGGATGGCCGACAGCTGTGTATATAGAAGCAGAACATTTCCTGAAAAACAGGCTGCTTCAGTTAAACACTGAGTCACCGCTCGCACATATGTACAGCCTTTGAAACATGTTTGTGTGCAAACAAACCTTTTTTTCTGTGTACCTGTAGATTTATTTAAAAAGCTGTGGAGCTCTTCCTCTTCCTCTTCCTCTGGGAGGTCGATGCTACACTCTGTGTTTTCAGGTTTGTACTAATGCACCTAATGAAGCTCCTAAGTGGGTGATGCCATTTCAATTTTCCTCAGAATGAGACGGTTTTAGGAGACAGGCGCTGGGAGCCAGGGCGCGCTGCCTGTGTGGAAATGTGTGACGCTGGCGCAGCTCAGGCGTGGAACAGGCCGTAAATCACACCCCTGCAATTTCCACACGTAAAACATTTCTTTACTCGCCGCATCGGGAGCAACATTTCACATCATTCTAAGCACCTTTTCATCATCAACACAGGCTGCGGTTGTCTTCTTCTAAAAAATGAAAATTGTCCGGAAAGAGAAAACATTTGACGTCGGTGGGTTTCAGGTGGAGAGACGTAAAGCTGTAATATTGGCAGTAAAGATGTCTCCTCTGGACCCACAGCTCCCAAACCTCCGTCCATAAACCTGTCTGGAGAACATGTGCAGGGCTGAGACACAGTCCGACCACTTGGCCGGCTCTGCAGTGGAAACACTTTCTGTGGATGGTGCATCTGAGAGGCCGTGCACCGGCCCCGCTCTGCTCCACACGGCTCAGACACACATCACTCAGCTGCTCCTTGTTTGGCCGAGCTTTGGCACACGCAGCCGTTCCCATGGCATTCTTGGAGAATTTATTCAATATGCAAGGTATAAAAAATGTAGGAATACACACTGAAAGGATAATAAACAGTTTGTGTTTGCGCTGCTTTCTCAACTTAAAAACCCAACTCTGCATCCAAGATTCCAGCCAGGCTGCGTCACTGCAGCAATTTGGATAAACGGAGAAGATGAAAGCTGAATTTTTACATGCCTGCTAGACTGCTTGCACATTTGTCTAAAAGCACCAATGTCTGGGTGTGTAATTACACAAAGGAAGTGTGTGTCGCAGCACAAACATTAAGCCCGACTCAAAATGGGAACATTGCACAAGGCACGCCCAGAGTCACCGCCGAGCTTCTAACTTACCCAACCTTTATAAATAAAGTTTTTTACTTTGAATATCTGACCTGAAAGAAGCACCATGTTTCTCACGTTTGAAACTTTTTATGGGTCTCCCACCTATTGTTTCCTAATATCTGAAGCTTTGTGCGTCTCTACACAACACTACACAGCCACCAGCAGTACACACACACACACCACAGAGCTTTCCTGCTCCGTACAAAAACACCACCCGTCCTGCTCAAAGTTACACCAACAATCCCCCAGACTCACTAAAGCTGCTGCAAACTGGGGACGTTACTTTATTGATCTATATTTGTCATAATCAATCATTTGGTAAAAGACTTCTGGCTCAGAAAATATTTTCTAGGGGTCTGAAGAAGTGTTTAGAAAGTCCTTCCAGAATAAGTGATGGATTCCACCCCAGCGTTTGAGTGGAATTATTTTTTTTTTAAATTACAGTTGAGTAGAAAAATAAAATCTGCCGTCTGTCCTCATTGATCATGGGATCACGGGTCAGGATTTTTTTTTAACTCAAAACAGATTCAGAGCCGGTCCAATAATCATGTCTGACCTCTCAGGTCCGTCCTGTGACCTCTGGGCCGAGTCAGAGCCGCTCCTGTTAGCTGCTGTTAGCTGCTGTTAGCTCGTGCTCAGTCAGAAGTGAGTTCTTCTGGCAGTAACAGTATTCAGCGTGCAGCCATCTGACCTCAGTGAGGGAACGCTGGGTGTCATCACGGTCGGCTGAATGTCTCCGCTGTGATTTGTTAAACGTGGACACCCCCTCTGTCCCCCGTCTTTGTATTGTTTCCAGGACACGGGGGGACATCTGGCAGCAGTGGCGGCGGTGCAGCCCGGCGCTGAGGTCTCCATCAGGCTTTCTGGAGCAGTGAGCTGTGCAGCATTGAAGCACTGGCGGCACATTCTCATGCTAATACCCCGACAGGCCGGAGCAGATGTGAAACATTTGGTTCTGTTCTTGTGCACTTGTAAAGACATAATGTGGCCCGTTATCATGAGTCCTCTGGTTTTGTTCGGCTGCGTGTCATAAAGCCGAGTTCACGGCAGAGGCCATCTTCTTTGGTGGCCTCGCTGGAGCCGCATGTGGCGGAGGAAAGTCAGCGAGCGGCTTGAAAGCTCTGCAGTGTGTGTGTGTGTGTGTGTGTGTTGCTGGTTAAAGCTTAAAGTGTATGTGTTGAAAGACGTGACAAAATGAACATGTTCTGTGATTCATTCGTGATTATTTAATCCCAGCCTCGCTCTGCCTGCAGCCTGATCAGCTTCCAACATGTGAAGCTTCTTTTAAAATGTTAACATGAATATATATTATATCATTATAATAACATTTCAAATTAAACTTTTTTAAATTTCACATAATTTGAGGTTTATTAAAATCAATCAATAACAACATGTTTTTTATATTGCTTAACTTAAATAACTGTATTTCTGATCGTTTGTCCCTCATGGATCCCTCTGAGAGCCGTGCGTCTTGTCCCCGCCCACCTGCAGTCTCATTGGCTCCTGCCTCCTCCCCTCTCCATCTCATTGGTCAGAGAGCCGTCCGTCACAAAACTCCACAAGTTTACAACTCTGCCTCACACGTGCGGCCGGAGCATCGGGGCTCGCGGTGTGACGCTGCACAGCTGTCTCACCTGAGAGCGCGCGAGCTCAGCTGATCGCTTGTCTCCGCGCGCGCGTCTCACCTGCAGCAGGTGTCCTTCTGTCCACGGGACGCGGTGGGTGAGGACCCCTTCATGGCCAGAGGACTCGGGGATGCGCGCCTAGCATGGCCGTGGCTCCTGCACCGAGCACCCAGGGACCGGTATGGGTTTTAGCCGCGTCAGTAAGCTGGACCCCCCGGGCCGAGCCGCCTCCAGGAGAGCCGCGGTCATGCTGTGCTCCCTCCTCGCCTCTCTCTTCCTCCTGCACCGCTGCGCGACCACCTCCCCGCCGGTCAGAGGCTCCGCCAGCCGGACTGCCGCCGGGCTGCTCGGCTCCCTGCGCACCAAGAGGCTGGTGTACGAGTGGACCGCCGGTTCCGAGGAGCTGACGGAGCGCGCCGAGTCGCTCATGTTGCCGCCACCGGATGTGCTCGCTCCCGGGAAGGTGACCCGCAGGTTCGCAGGTAAAGTCAGCCCGCTCGGGGAGGGCAGCAAGAAGCCGCCGCAGGCTCTCATCGTCGGGGTGAAGAAGGGAGGGACGCGGGCTCTGCTGGAGTTCCTCCGGGTCCATCCGGACATCCGAGCCGTGGGAGCGGAGCCGCACTTCTTCGACCGCAACTACCACCGCGGCCTGGACTGGTACAGGTAAGACCAGTTATTCCACGAACCCTCACATATAACAGGGGGTTAATTTAAGAAATCAGGAGTTAATGCGCCGCGTTTCTGGCTGCAGGATGACGGAGTGTTCATCAGATTTTAGTTTATTAAAGCTTTCAGCCTGCTCGTTTTCAAGCTGGGAAACAAGTCTTAAACAAATGACCGCGCTCTGATGTCAAACATCACATTTTCTATTTCCAGATTATTTATTTTATTATTTGTTCTTTTATACAAATTAATTATTGGATATTAAGCTCATTTATTTCACTATAAATCTGCAGAAAAACTGTAAAATAAGATTTTATTTTATATAAACTCAGACTTCATATTTAGACACGATGAAATCAGAACTTTACTCAGAATAAATGTGTGTGTGAGTGTGTTGTTTTAAACTTTTAATTTGATCTTTAATTATTCCACTTTGCACAAACATTCTGCTCCTTCTGTTGGCGTCTGCTGTGATTTGTGATTGATTTCATCTGTCAGTGTGTGTGTGTGTGTGTGTGTGTGTGTTGTGCGTTCACCTTCGTGCAGGACTGCAGTAGGGTTGGGCGATATTGGCAAAAAAAATTAATCACGATTAATTGTGGCATTTAGCCGATACGATTAATTTGACGATTAATTAATGACAATTGCACTGACATGTTTTTGACTCTAAATCGGCACAGTGTTCTAGCATGATACCGACAAATCATCAGTCAAGTTAACTCCTTCATTCTAACAGGTTAAGCTGGTGATTAAGTAGTGATTAGGCACCAACCAGCCATGGAAATATGTATTGATAACAGAGGCACCAACTGCATCAAAATAATAATGAAGCAAATGTTTAAAGTAACTTTGTGCTTCAAATGTTCTTATCTTAAGGTCACAGAGCAGTGCATATCAACATTAAAATTAAACAGGACAAATAAGTTCAGAAAAGTCACATCAGTGATTATTAAAGTTAAAAAAAATGTGTCTGTGCAAATGAACCTGTGACTGAATATGTCCCACACTAGAGCATGTTTTCACTCAGACTGTAGAACAGCAGCAGAAAAACAAACAAATAAACAAACCGGACAATTTCACATTTAAATGTGTGTCTGTGCAAATCAACCTACGTTACGTTCTTCCAGCGCTTCGTTTGGTCGTAAGCAGCACGATGACTAAACGTATCGCGGATTCTCGGCTGAGTGGAATTCTTTCCAACATCTGCTGGAGGAGACTTCGCTGTTGTAATGTTTCCTATCTTGCTGTGGAGTCCGTAAATAAAGATCGGAGTTCATTCCTTTGCTACGAGCAAAAATCCAGTTACTATGGCAACAACCAACGCTCCACGCTTCACCTAATGCATGTCGTGGCACTATATACAGCTGTAGCCGGCGTTGTGTCCTCGTCGCGCTTTCTTCGGCTTTCTTCGTGCTCGGGCTTATGGTGACAGACGTTGAACTTATGTTAGGATCGTGCTGCTCCGCATTATTTAACTGAACACCACTGCCTTCCGCCATTATTGTTATTGTGGGCTCACAAAAATGCGTCATCATGCCGAGGCACTAATCACCGTAATCGATAAGTGGCAAAATTAATCGGTGACAGTTTTTCTGACGATTAATTGCAGACGATACGATTTTGCACGAGCCTAGCCTGCAGTAATGGCTCTTCCTCTCGTGGTTCTCTGTGTAATGGGGCATTGCCGACACTGCAGCTCTGTTATTAAGAAGGATTGGGGCCGTAATGAAAGGTTACCTGAGTGTCTCAGGAGGTATAATTCACCTTTTGATTGAGTTAACACTGCACACAAAACTTTTCCTCTGGCTCCTCTCACTCCCCCCTCCAAACAGTCCGGCTCTCCCCCGCTCACACACCTCCCCCTTTGTGCCTCTCTGAGAGCGGACTCTCGTTCTGCCATCACTCTTTCACACCCTTCTGTTTACCTATTCATCCATTGTGGGGTTTTATATCCATGAGGGTCCCATCTATCCCGAGCAGTTGCCAAGATTCTCTGGAATTTGGACCGTGCCTCCGTGGACGGCCCTCGGTGCCGCTCTCCATTTAAAACAGGAGGGCCCTCCGACTGAAGAGGGGAGTAAATGACTGTCAGAGTTCATCTCGTCAGCGGCCGAGTGTTTGAAGGAGTCGCTCTGACGTACTGAACATTAACAAACGTCTGGGAGCGAGCGTCCATCTGCAGGCCTGAATGTCTGAAACAGATCCGGCAGTTTAGCAGAACTCAGACCAGGACAGCAGCTTCCCCGTGACTAAATGTTTCATTAGACACATCAAGCTCTTCTTCTCCTCCTTCACCCTGCGACCATCAGTTAGACGGCCCCCCTCATGAGCCGGATCCTGTTTAAGGGTTCTTCCTGACGCTGTCTCCCTGTCTGTCTGCTCGGGGCTGAGACTCTTACAAACATGTTTTATTGTGAAAGACGCTGTGCAAATCAGTGTTAATTTTGTTAACGAATCATTTTCGTCATAGTTTTCGTTAACGACCTTTTTTTGCTGATAAAAATGAGACGATAACTAAATAAAAACTAACGCACGGTGCCAAAAACGAAGACGAAATGTACTGACACTTTCGTCAACGAATAAAAACGAGACGAAATTATTGATGGAGACGAGATCCAATCAGAGCAAATTTTGTTTGTGGAAGGGACGAATCAGGAGACGGCGGCAGAGAGCCAATCAGAAGTGATCTCTCTGTGTAAGGACGTTACCCCGCGATGCTGGAAGAAGGCGTCCTCATGCATGGTAACACAACACAGGAGAAGAACACACACGTGACACACAGACACGTTTGATGACAAACAGGACGGTTCAAACCGTGTGGAGCGACTATCAGCGGTAAAAACACAACAAACCTGAAGCGACGTTTGCAGACGAGTCATCTTAATTTCCGTTCAAAGATACACGTGACAAAATCTATAAATGAAGACACCGCTGCTGATGGTTTTACAGCATGTGACCTGTTTCTAAGTTGTCACTGCAGTGTTCTGCTGTAGTTATGGAGGATTCATGAAGAAGGTCATGACTGAACAGTGTGTTCAGGGAGAGCAGCTCACTGTTCATTGGTTCTTAGGTCATAGCAATTAAATAAAGAGGTGTTTGTTTCAAATAACACAAGTTAAAGCTGTGCCTGTTTTTATTGCACAATCAAACCTTAAATATTTCATGAAAAATATATATCATAGAATTTTAGTCGACTAAATCCACGGCAGATTTAGTCGACTAAAATTCTTTGATATTTAGTCGACTAAAACTAGACTAAAACTTTAAAAATGTTGATGACTAAAACGTGACTAAAATCAAATGACATTTTAGTCACAAGACTAAAATAAAAACTAAATTAGAAATTGCTGCCAAAATTAACACTGGTGCAAATAAAGTATAACTGAACAGAAGAAGAGTTTGTGTCACATCAGCCGAAGCTGGAACGTTGTCGTGACACAAGGAAATCTTTACGACAACATGTTGTTAGAAACAATGATAAAAAGTCGCTGCACTGTAAGAAGCACATTCTAATTAAAACTGTCGTCCACTAAGGTGCATTTATTTTCCTTCTCCTGGGAGTCACAGCTGTGTCGCCTCATTTTCACAGAAAACTCATGCCCGGACGATTTTTTTTTTTTTTTACAGCATTCTCTGAATCACACTTTCCCCAAAACGTTTCAGTTTCACACCCAGAAATCGACAGCGTCTGTCTTCACTGGGACATTTCCAGGAAGTGTCTCTCCATCCTCGGTATCCCAGCAGCACGTCCAGCCCGCTGACTGAATAAATGCGTTTTGTTGATAAAAGTCAGGCCTTATTGTTGCACAGGAAACACACACACACACACACACACAGCCAGTGTTACATTTCACTATAACACACACAACCCGCTGGCCTTTTGTTGTGGACGAGGAGCTCCGACCTGACGAGCAGCAGAGGCTGTAGTCCCCGCTCTGCTCTCACCTCTGCTCAGGTTTCACCTGCACAGACCCCGCCGCTGCGTTTTCTGCAGACTGGTCGGATTAAACTGCACCGGATCCTTTAATGGGTTAATTATGCTTCGTAACAACATGTTAAACACGCCGCTCACGTTAGAATAGAAAGAAACACACACAACACACTACAACAAATCCTTTCCTTCAGTGTTTTCCTCTTCAGAGCAGCTGAAACATCCGGTTCACTTTGGGCTTTAACCCTTCATTCATGTCTGAAGTGTGCACATCTGCTGTGGCTTCATTATGTGTGGAGTTTTTTAAGTTTGGTTGTGTGTGCTGCTGCCTGATCTTCTCGCTGTGCGTTTGAAACACCACAAACGTTTAAAGGTGTGCGTCTTCACGTGGCCGTCTGTCTTTGCTCTTCAGTTTGTTTGTTGCGTGCCGCGGGTTGTCCTCGCCGCGGGCTGTCCTCGCCGTGGGTTGTCCTCGCCGCGGGCTGTCCTCGCTGTGGGTTGTCCTCGCCACGGGTTGTCCTCGCCGCGGGCTGTCCTCGCCGCGGGTTGTCCTCGCCGTGGGCTGTCCTCGCCGTGGGTTGTCCTCGCCGCGGGCTGTCCTCGCTGTGGGTTGTCCTCGCCGCGGGTTGTCCTCGCCGCGGGCTGTCCTCGCCGCAGGCTGTCCTCGCTTGGTCGTGACCCGGCCCAGGATGCAGGAACGACGTTTTAAAATAGGAGCCGTAGGCAAAAATACGAGGAACATCCTGGAACGCTTGCCTGGTGTTATTTGTCTGTGTGTGTGTGAATGTTTCTCCACGGTGTCTTTACGGAGGCTTTGAAAGGAGTCATTTGTTGCATCATTCCTCTGAGGTGCAGTCAGGACGATGAAAACAGATTTAACCCATTTCCTCTAATTGATCCCTGTTTGGCTGCATCGGAAAGAAATGAAATATTCTTAACGACTCCTGGAAACGCCTTCGGAGGCAGTTTCATGATTTATGTAGACGTGCAGGTAGAGCTTTAATAAGGCTGCAGTTTCAGCAGTGTAGCAGGAAGGCAGGTGGAGCGGAGGGAACAGGCGGAGGTGGAGGGCGGAGGGTGGGGGGGGGTCACGGTTGGGGTTGCAGAGGGCGCACACACAGCGGGCGTAACGTGATCGGCAGAGACCTCCGGAGCATGAGCTGCCTTGGGATTGTGAAAGTGATTATCGTTGTAAAAGCGGGACGCTCACCTCCTGTCGAAGGCATGCGGCTCACAACGACAACTCCTTGACCTCCACCTCCACCCCCACCAGCGTCTTGCGTGCCCTCAGCAGCTGACCCCATGCGAGGGGGGGGAATATCCCTGTCAGCAGCTGCCCTGTGGCATCCTGGGAATCCGCCCTGCGATGGGTGGGTGAGGACAGGCAGCAGGTGCAGGGCTCTGTGCAGACACCACCTGGATCTCCACCGGACGCTCACACCTGACCGGTTCACCTGACACGCCTAAAATAAGACGTGTTTGTGGCCTCCTCGGAGGGACGGCGGCTGCAGATATTTCAGGTGTCGGAGCGTCCTGCAGATCTGATGAAGACGTGCAGAAAGGGGCTGATTGATCGCAGCCACAGAATGTGCCACCCTCAGAGTTCACAATGCCAACAGATGGCTCGGTACCGCCGGGCTCGGGTTACATTGTCTCAGGGATTCCGTTGTTTATTCACTTTTGGCTGCATGTGTACACTACTCAGCAACCTGTTTGACCCCGGGCTCTTTCAGCTCAGCAGCTGTCGGCCTTTTTTATGAGGTATTAGACTGAACATGATGAGACATTTATTCTGGGAGTCATATTTCAAAAGAGGTAACTTTTTATTGTACTCGACTGTACGAAAATATGTCGTCTGAAGACCCTGTCTGAGCAGCCCGGCCTTCCCTTTCCAGGCCACATACCTGAAGTCTGATGGTTTTTATGCATGCGAGCGATGTTTTCTGGAACAGCACAGAAACCTGCCAGATAAACGTCAGCTCCGCCTGCACAGAACAAAAAAATCATGTTTGCAGTTTCTTCCTGGCAGTTCAAGGTTGGTGGAAGTTAAGTGCGATCCTCACACTGAGAGCGGCTGTAACCCTATCGTTTGGCACCGGCGAGCTGGGGGGGGGGCCTCTTCATACAACAAACCACAAACAACCTCCAGAATTCATGCATATTAAACCTTCAGAGGAGCTGCCAGAGCGCTTCAGGACTTCAGAGCCGTGCAGCCAAACCCAGAAGGGCTGGGTAAATGATGCATGGACCAGGCATGTACAGCCCTCTGTGCTGCGGATTGGCAGGGTAAGACCAACGCCTCGGTGTGATGGATCTCTCTTTCCCATCTCACAGGCTGCAGCTTTATCACAGGACAGGGAGTCGTCCATATTTTCCACCAGAGAGAGAGAGAGACTGATCCATCGCTGTGGAAAGCATGGGAACCAATAAAAAGGAGGAAGCCCTCTCCTCCTGGGTCCTCCTGGGTCCTCCTCTTTCCATTCCAACACTGGTGTTTTCTTTAAGATGCTTTTGCTACATATTCATTTTGTCCTGGCACACAGCTCAGTCTGCTGGAATTTAAAAAACATTTCAGTGTTTACTGAGGGACGTTCATCTTTCCTGTTCAGCAGGAGAGTCTTTTCTGTTTTAAGCCGGCTGGCTCCCTCTCCCCTCCTCTCTGCTTGGAAGGCTTGGACTCTGTCACACTTGCCATGTGTGCTATCTGCAGCTGCCTGTGTGGTGGGCAGGTTGGCACCAGCTAACCCTCTTCCCTGCCGCTCCATCGGCTTGGCAGAGGCCGGCCTACAGCCGTGGGCAGCGCAGTGCCAGACGGCACCTCGGGCACAACCTCGCCCCGACCCCCCGTCTCCGTGAAAACACGGAGTTATGAGCTTTCTGCACTTCTCAAACAAAGACTCGATGAGTGGGATGATGACCGATGATGTGTCACTGTGGTGCCTGGCAGCAGGGAGCTCGCAGCTTCCCCTGGGATCAGACGGGCTTGTTTGGTGCTCTTCTTCTCCTTCCTTCTCCTCAGACCGTCTTTGATGTGTCATCTAACCTTCACAGTTTGGTCCTACTTCAAATCCGTCTGCTGCCCTTCTGAAGGACCACTTGCTTCCCATCAGATGCCATGATGAGTCTGATTCTCTTCATCATGTTGTGATACTTTGAGATGCAGCAGTTTAAACACACTGCGGTGTTTCTACTGTAAAGTTGGCACAAAGGACTCCATTCACTGTACAAATGATCCAGTGTATCATCAGGAGTGCAGGTTTACCATCAGGAGCCATCCTGGCATGGCGCGCAGCACGCTCTGTGATTAAGGAGAGATGTGCGTTAGGAAAGAGTGTGCCATCTCCGAGCTGTTCATTGATAGATGGAGTACAACAGCACGACCTGCGTCTTTTTACATAAAGATGGAGGAGGGTGATGAAGAGGCCGGTGCAGAGCAGCGCTCCTGATTGATGTGCCCACAGCAGAGTGCAGGGGAGCCGCACACTAATTCAATTAATCTGAACACTAGTAATTGCTACTGTAACTGTGTGACTGTACATCAGGCAGGAAGGGGGGGGGTTGCTGTCAGAGGAGCACGTCCTGCTAATAGGAGGAGGAAGGAACATCCCGGCGGCTTCTCCTGAAGATGAGGATTTGCATGTTAATGAGAGGCAGATTCCTTCAGCTGTAACCAGAGCAGAGGTGAGCGATGAAGCACAGCAGGGAGGATCTGTGAAGAAGCAGGACCACGGAGTCACACAGGGGGGACCACACGTGTGGTCTGGGTCTGAAGGTGTCACACGCACCAAGCAGAGGGAAGCATGTAGGCCTCAGGTTTTAATGAGAGGGGTAGTCCTGCAGCGGCAGCATGGACGGGATGAGGCCACGACACCCGCTCCTTTTCAGGCAGTGAGAAACAGAAAGTTAAATATTCATATGTAGGGGAGGTTAGCAGGATGCTAATTGTATTAGCTTAGCATACAATGCTAACAGAAGGAGGGAACACCTCCTCTGTGGAGCTGCGCTGCTGCGGCGGTGAAGTCCTGTCGACTCAGAGCAGCTCTTTGTTTTTGCTCTTCTCCTTTGTGTCTCTATTGAACTCTGAAACAAATGCTGCTGGGTTGTCAGGAACCTTCTGAACACACCCGCAGGTATTGATCCCATTGTTCCCTGTAGCAGTGGTCTGAAGGTGTTGACCCGTGGAGACAGGGGGACGTCTTTATGTGTCCTATAGGACAGCCGATAAATCAGCTTTACAGGATAATCCATGTTTCTTACCCTCTGATGTCCCATTCTTCTTCTTCTGTGCATTAGTTCCTGGCACTAATTTCCACAAGGCTCCGGCTCCACTGTAAAACCTGACGCCGTGTGTTTCATTTCTGCGTTGTGTTGGTGCAGCTGGCGGGTTGTGGGTCAGCCACGGTCAGTTTGGACTAAGAGGTGTAACAACACTGTGCAGCCTGTGGGACCTGACAGGAGCCCGAGCTGTTTCACTCGTCAAACATGCGGCGGGGCGGGCCTCATTATGTCATTATGTTGTCAGGGCGATTGTTTATTCTGACATCTTTCATCCAACATGGACACATCCGCCCCTACAGCCATCAATAGCAGGAGCAGGAGGAGGAGGAGGAAGCAGCCGCCGGCCTGCACAGATGTAGGAGACACTTCTCCTATAAGGCTGCGGTTGTTCGTCATGCGCTGCGGCTCCCACGCAGCCTCCCATCAATTATTAATCCAGCCAATTAGCAGCGCTGCATTATTCACCAGGAAACAGCGATCACATCCATCAACGGCTCTGTCTCTGCTCGTTGCGGCGCTCTGAGGCCGCAGAGCTTCACCACAGAACTCTGCTGCCGTCACAGTGTCTTATTGTCTCCTTCAGGACCATTTTCAGCTCATTTTAAAAAAGCTGCCGTATTTAAACAAACACAACGTCCCCAGACTGCTCATCACTGGCCGTCACAGAAACCGTTTGGTCACATGTGTCAGAGGTCAGAGGTCACTTCCTGTTTCTCTGTTGTTCACCGGACGCTGCAGACAGGCAGGCGGCCACATGTTTCCATCAAAAAGTGATTTGTTTTCATTTTCTTATCGGCCTATCGCCCGCAGGCCTCCCTGACCCACAGCAGAGTTCAGGGGCCTCACATGTCTACATGCTCCTCCACATGCTTCGCTTCACATTAACTCATTAATAACCACTGAATATTTTAATTATTACGGATGATTCATGCTCCTCTCGTTATGCCGGCCGTGCTCTGTGTCCGGGCAGTCGTTGATATTGGGACTGATATTGATCACCGCAGACTCCCGCTTCCTGCTGCGTGTGAGAAAGCGGTCTGGACCTGGTTCTCCTCGGGTCTCTGGCTTCATGTGGCGCTCGTGGGCAGGCCGGCGTCTGACGTTGCTTTTTATTACATCATATTATTTTCCACTCGGCCCAGCAGCGGTGCAGACTCTTTCTCACCGCCCTGTTTTGGCTCCTGGGTTTTTTCATTTTTTTCTCCTTCTTGTTTCCAACTGGCTTTGTAACGGGCTCGGTTCTGGCAGGGCGTAAATCCAGCAGGAGGGATTTCCCCCTCACCCACAAAGCTTTTTACTTCTGGCGGTGCAGTGCCAGCGTAAGACTCAGGCGCTCCCAGAGGAGCCGCACTTCACTGCAGAGTCCTGAACACACACTGTAAACGTATGTGATGGAAAGCTTTTGTTGTCACCATTTACAGGCCTGTGATGTAAATGCAAACTGCTTCCTAATAACCTCCATGCTGCTGTCATGAATATGAATTGCATTAATATGCTGCTCCTCTCAGAGCGATGCTGCACGCCCTGACCCCCCCCCCCCCCCCCCCCATGATCGTCTATTTATTTATTTTCTAATTGCGATTTGGACGCGCCGTGTTTCTCTACGCCACAGCCTCTATCTGTATGTGAGGCACATCCGTCATTCAAGGCTGGCAGAGTTTGACTCAATAACGGCGTGAACACGCAGCCATTATCTCTCCGCGGAGCACTCCCTCAATGTTAATGTGTTTTTAGGACGATTACATCAACGTGAAATATTGAAAAATATCCTCCTGATTGATGGCATGAATCATCAACCCCCCCCCGAATACCTCATTTGCCGTCTCCATGGCAACGTCAGACTCACGGCCTACATGCAATCACCTGCTAACGTGAGCTCGTGTCGCGGCGCCAGCGCTAATAATCAAACGAGGAAAACAGCCGCCACAAAAAGTGCTGCTGTTAATCTGCAGCTCTGTTCTGACATCAGCTCTCCTTCCTGTCACATGATCAGTCAGTGTGTGTGTGTGAGCACAGCGTCATGGCTACAAGCAGAGAGACCTCAGACATCTGGGTCTAAACAAATGACAGTAAGTCTGCAAATCAGCCCGATACTCTCTGGATTTCTGTCACATGACTTCTGGTCACATGTGAGGCAGTCACAGCTTTAATTTTTGATTTTAGTTTGAAGACTTGGAGAGACCCGCTCAGTTTTGTTTTGTCTTTTTTCTCAGCGCAGCTCTTTTTTTAGCAGGAATAAAAAAGAAATCTCCTCCACACTCTGCACATTGTCCTAACCCGACAATGAGCTTCTGCCCTGTAATTACATTCTATTTCTAAAACCATCCGTCTTTGCTCACAGAGAGCTGACAGGTTCAAACATTAGCACGTTGTCAGCGGCTCCTCAGACGCCATGGTTCTCTGTTACACTTCATATTATCTTGCACCTCGACGCAGCTTCCCAGATGGTGTTAGGTCTGTGACGGCTGCAGAGGAGGAGGAGGAGGTGTTTTCCTGCAGCTCAGCCTCGACGGGGCCTCCTGGTTTCTCACTGGGGGTCTGTTGGATTCTGGGTCACAGCCCAGCCCCAGGCAACCACTGGCTGCACTCGAGCCATTCTGCAGCGTCTCAGCCACACAGTGGGCGATTCTTCACCTTTTTCCCTGCTCTCCGTCCCGCCCCACCTCGCTGGCATCGCTCAGTGCGGTTGCTGATAGCAGAGCAGCATCACCTGTTCGTTATGCACGGCACTGCTGCCTCGACAGAAAGGAGCGGCGTGAAGTTCCATTTACTCCAGGCTATTTATTTAATGGATAATGCAACAGACGCAAAATGGAAATCATGCATTGGACCATGTCTTTAACCCCAGCTCCTCCCCGCGCTCCTTCCTGAACTGCATTCATTCTCACTCCTGCTGAGCATAAATCATTTTGGTAGCTTGTTATTACCAAGCTCGTTATTTATTCTCCAGGATTTAAGGAAGAGCAAAAAAAAACCCATCATATATTTAAAGCTGAATCTTCATCTGCCTGTGTCTCAGAAAAACCTGCAGAGATGGTGCGAGTGTGTTTGTAATGAGTTCATGTCGGGAGAGGCGATAAGCGTCGGTACATGCTAATCTCTGCCCTCCTCTCTGCTTCTTCTGTGGTGGCAGGCGGTGCAGGCTTCGCTGCCGCGCTCTCGCTGTGGCTTGGCACACAGATGAGGAAAGCGATGTGATGTGCCAGCCGCTTTGTATTCTGAGCCTGGGAGTGGAAGGATGGAGGCAGGAGGAGGGAGACGGTGTAATCACTTTCACACTCCTCTCTCCTCCACTATCTCACACTCTGCTTTCAGTTTTCAGAAACGTGAGCTGCAGCTTCCTGTTTTTGGACTTTTGTGTGGATGACTGTAAAATATCCGATGGTGAAACTTTCCTGTGGACATGATGTGTGACGGCCGCCGCCTGCAGGTGCTGTGGTTCGGCTGAAAGTGACACCAGAGCAGCGATGTTCACAGTCGAACATCTGCCAGCTCGGTTGGCTGAGACTCTACCTGACTAATTTTGGCTCCTCTGCGTGCTACAACAGAACAATGACTCCTTTTCAGAAGTTGTTCTATTTTAAAAACTCCCAGGCGGCGTACAGTCAGAGCGCTCACACTCTGGTTCTTCAGCCTGTCGAGCTGTAGCTTTAATGTCAGAGTACAGTGTGAGTGCAGCAGTGAGTGTTACCTGTGCTGTGGCCAGGAGATGAAGCAGCTCCTCGTCCTGTGAAGGGACAGGCGGGCTGACGTGGAGGGAATCATTCTGTGAAGAAAACACTCAAAGGTCAGATAAAAGCATCAACAGAAGGTGAAGCAACAACAGAATAACATGCACCTAGACATTGCTGCGGCGTGGACACACAGGCGGCACCTCACGTCCTTCACATTTCCAGCTGTTGAACTGAGCATGGTGTGTTCGGAGCAAACAACAAATCATGTTTACCTGCTGAATATGTGAAGCATTTCCTCATTTGTGTCTCCTGTAATGTTTTTTTTTTAATCTGTTTCGCAGTAAGAGCAACATTCATTGATCACAGCACAAATACAGACGCATACAGACGCAGGTACGACACAGAAACATAAATCAAGCTTTAGCCGTAGCATACTAAACAGCTAGCCTGAATCATGTGTCGTCAAAACAAAGCAGCAGCACAGAACGGTTCCTTCTTTGAGGCTGATGGAGCACGCCGCCTGAGACCGGGGACAGGCTGAGGAATGCCAGCGCCTCTGCACCCAGAGAGACACAGGGGGAGGGGGGACTGTCTTTTCTGCCAGCCCATCATATCTGCAGCAGGCTTAAGTTATCAGGGTTTAGCTTTAGTCTTTTTCTCTGCCTTAATATTTGAGTTCTTCTTTCAGCGGGCGGATCTGAGCCTGAAATGTTTATATTGAATGTTTCAGCAGCCTGAAAATCACCATGGCAATAGTCCCAAAGACAAAAGCCCCAGCCTTTTGTCATGGGTAATTATCACAGAGTAGGCCCCTTAAAGCCGTCCATTTGGCTCTGCACTGATTCACATTTCATTTCACTCTCATGCGTTTGACACAGGGCTTCCTCATTTTTTGTAGAATTTCAAACAGGCTGCGATTCTTCTGTCACCAGATTATTTCAGCACCAGAAACCACAGAGAGAGGATAAGAACGGCCACTGCACACTCCCTAATGAAGCCACCGTCAGTTTATAAACCCACATTCAAGGACACAATACCTTGAAAATGAGCTTTGGTATTAAACCCAAGTTTAGGTGTCTTATCTCCCATAAGCTGCCGAGTCCCGGAAAACTGACGTGGCAGAATGAGAGAGAGAGAGCAGCCAGCCAAAGCCGATCCCACTCCACTGTCATCTCCACACCGCGCTCTCAGACTCCGAGCAAGTGGGTCAGAGAAACGTCAGGAAGTAAAGTCTGTAAAGGCTTCGATGCATCCTGAAACCTCGGACTGCTCCAGCAGTTAGTGAAGGTGAATAATTCACAGCTCACCATAAAGACCCCCCCCCCCACTTATGCAACAAACAGGGGAAGATCCCAGCACCAGGAAAACAGGAGGATTCTGTAAAAATTTATAAGGACACACTGCAAAGCTAACTCTATAAATGTTTTACTGAACGGCGGCTGCTGAATGGAGAGGAGTAGAAACCTCAGCTCAGGGTCCAGAAATGTTTTTACTGCACTTCACCAGACAAATATTATTTCTGTCTATTTATAATCAGCTGACAGACATTATTTATGAAACAGAAAACAGACGTTATAAGTGAGATAAGCTGCAGTGGCAGCGAGCCAGCCATGCTTTCCAGAGCCTGCAGGACGAGGAGCGTGCTGAGGTGCCCTCAGAGGAGGACACCTCCTCTCATGTTTGTCCCTGTCTCTCATGGACAAACATGAGAGGAGGACACCTCCTCTCATGTTTGTCCCTGTCTCTCGTGGACAGGCTGTTTGATCCTCCACAATTACAGCTTGTTCATGCATACACACTTATTTAAATAGCAGTGCAGGGAGAACCCAGATGTAGACACACAACTACATAAAAAAGCAAAACACAGAAACAGAAAATACAGAAACAAAAAACTAAACAAAAACCAACCACAAGTGAAGAACATGGCAGCACTGGAAGCACGGGAGGAACGAGACTTCACTTCACAAAGGAGAGAAACCAGACCTTCGAAATAAATCGGGAAACACGAGGAAACAATTCTCACAAAGCAAGAAACTAAATAAACCTGACAAACAGGACCACTCGTCCCTGTGACAGCCACTTCCTGTCAGTTTGTCCTCTGCTGTTATCTGTCCCCAGCTCTCCTTCGTCTCTTCAGAGGAATTTGACCATGACCTCCCATTTTGTTTTCCAAGAATAGACGTCTGTCTTATCAGACCGCTGTGCTGCTCCTGCCTACAGTTCCCACGATGCACGGAGACAAGTTCTTCATAATTATATATATATATATATTCTATCATATGTATTTATAACCCAGCGTGACTCTGAACTCAGTGAGACCTTCTTTAACGCTGCACATGTCCAAAGATGGAGCTGGCTGGTTTAAAGGTATTAAAACATGGACCTTTCATCATCATTGGTGAACAGCTCATCGAGTGCTTCTTTCTCCATATTTAAGATGGCTTCTCTTTCTCCTGCTGGTCACTCACACCTGTGCACACCTGAATATGAGCATCACAGGGTGCACTGCTAAAAAATGAGTGAGACTTGTTCTAATTCCTCTTCTGAGCACCACACCTGGTGTCTTCCCTCCTGGTTGCCTCGTGTGTGAGCGCTGCCGGCGATCACAGCCCACCGGGCAGGTGAAGGGGCCGTGTGGTTCCACAAGGCTGACAGAGCAGTAAAGCTCTGAGCTCAGAGGAGCGGGCTTTCCCTCCGCCGCGCAGCAGCCATTACTCTAAATCACCCTCCTCCTGTCTCCCTGACCTCCGCTAGCATCCGCTGACCTGGAAAATATCCGCTGAGTCCGAGCCACCGAGAGCGGCGCCGGGCCTCGCTTCGCCTGCAAACAGCAGAAATATTGAGCCAATTACAAGATGATTATCTGGTGGCGGTGGCAGGGGAACACAGTGGGAGTGTATTTATGCCTGCAGGGTTCCCCGCTGCAGGGGGAAAAATGAATCAAAGCGCCGGTGGGGGAGAAGCGGCCGGCACTCAGGCTGCCTGCCTGCCTCTCTCTGGCTCAGATCCAGAGGAAGCAGAGCTTTCATAACTGATCGCTGTTAGTTTTTAGTTTGTGCGTCCTGCTCTGGTGCTGTGTGAGCACCTGATCTACAGCGAGTTCAGCCTGTTTCTCAGACGTGAGTCAGCCAGTGGAGTTCATTCAGCAAGGAAACGAAAGCAGTGACGCGTCAGGCCCTTTATTCCAAAGTGGTTTCTTTATAGATGAGCTTACAAAGGACGCATTGACTGATGTACTGCCTGTTACTGTGTACATTGGATGGAGGTTTTTAATGGGGGAATACAGCTGCCTGAGAGTCCTGGCGTCTTTTAGCAGCTAGTTGGTTCCATATGAGAGGGCTGACGTACAGTTAGGACGTCTTCGTTTCCGTCGTGTGCACAAACTGTTTGTTTGTGATGCTCTCAGTCGTCTCTATTATTTTTTTGTTGCGTCTCTCAAAGCGCCAAAGCAGCGAGTTTGATTTAAAGGGTTCGTTTTGGGGTCTGCGTGGATGCTGCTGCTGCCTGGGCTTCATGCATCAGCGTGCTCAGGGAGTCGTATTTTAGCAGCACGATGAAGACATCAAAGTGCACCGTAAATCTCAAGCACTTGGACGTTTTGTCGTCGGTTACATCATCCAGCATCGCCAGTAAAGTTTCATTAGAGAGCGCAGCATGCCTGTGCTGCAGAATGGAAAGAAATACCCCCATGTGGTTCACATGCAGTAAAACCAACTGTTCCTTTAAAGGTCTTTACTCGTGTAAGCAATAGTGAGGCAGCAACAACCAGGTTCTGAGGAAGCATGCAAGTACGGCTCCAGGTCCAGCCGAGCGGCAGCAGAAAGCCCCCGCCTCCCAAGCCAAGTGTCCTGTTGTCAGGCCAGGAGCGGGGCGGAGGTCTCAGGAGGCGGCTCCTGTTTCCAATGGAGACTGTGGTGGCACCACCCTGACCCGGCTTGATGTCATGTGGTTCAAGGCAAGTGAAACCATTGTCCAAGTGCCACTGACAGTCCTGTGAGAAGAGAAGGCCGCCTAGTACGAGTGCAGCGATGCTGGTTCACATGTGGGCTACAGGAGCACGGCGGCTTCAGGCTTTGGCTGAGGAGGAAGAATCTGAGGGGAGTCTGAGGGCTGACTAACTCTCTGCCATCGCTCCACCATGAGGTGGTGTAGTGTGGCTAAAACAGCAACACATCTATGCCTGCTGGTCCCCAGCTGATGGCCCACCCTAAAGCCCTGGTGGAGGTGCGGTGATCAAACTGCATCATGGGTAATATGATTCATAAGGATTCTTCTCTAATAGCTGAGAAGGTGTTTTGGCCGGTGTCTGTTTCATAAGGCGGCGCTCCACAGATCTGAAACCTTTCTCTCAATAACCATAAAACGTTCATCAGCCATGAACGTGTGAGTGCTTTATGGCCTCCGTACCTCCTGACATGGCTGTCTTCATCACACTGTACCACATCACTGACCCTGAAACAACACACGCTGCTGCTGAGAGTCCATCGACCACAGAGCAAGCCAGCGCACGCCATCAAATATGGATGCGTCCTTTAGTACAGGCTCATGTCTTTTTCATAGCACAATAATGTTCTCTTTTGGAGCTGTGGTTCCGTTTGGCTCACAGGTTAGCGTGCCGGCAGGAAGGCTGCCCGCATGCATCAGGGATTCCCTGATTATCAATAATTAGTCTGGTGTCAGCTCAGCAGCCATTGTAACCCCAGGTGGGATTGATTTTGTTTTCCATTATACTGCCCTGCTCTGGACTCTCTGTGTGACGGGGTGGAGCTAATGTGAGCGGAGAGGCGACATGTTCCTCTTTACACAGCTGTAGGAAAGGTCACCGTGCAGGGAGGGCGCCGGAGGTCAGGTGACGCTCATGTCGAGACATCACTGCACCTGTGTTGATGCCGAGGCTCTTATCGACCGCTTCCTGCCCGGCCCTCCTGTGCTGACCCCGCTCCTCACTCACAGACAGGATGTGTTGTGACACCGGCCTGAAGGGATCCGCTGACAGCGTTTAGATCCGTTTCACTGCAGCCAGGAGCGACCGCAAGGAAAGCCAGCAAACACACGCAGAACAGGGACTCCGTGGCGGCGTGGGGCTCACACTTAGACAGGATTCATTTCAGAAGAGTCTCATCCAGATGTTTTGTTTTTTTATCATGCGGCTCTTCTGGTACGTGGAGTGGAGTAAACAGAATCATTACAGCAATTACGGCAGCCATCATGTTTATACACAGGCTTCAAGATGTCATCAGGAGGCGGGGCCTCTTCTTTTACATTCAAACTGCATTGTTGTATTAAGTATGTTAGAAATATCAGAGGAGTCTCCAAACAGGCTGGTTTACAGATCGATGAGCAGGCAGCTGCAATGTGACAGCACCCATCCAGTCAGATGCAGCCAGGAAGAGTTTGCACAGATTTCTGTGCTCTGCTGGCACATCGAGCGTCGGATGTTTGGAAGTAACGCCAAAACACTCCTGTTTACAGCCACCATGTACGTGTGATGGAAGCATGTGATAACTGGCCAAAGACCTTCAGTCAGCTCCAGCATTCAGGTGTGTGAACAGCAGCTCTGAACACCAGACCACTGATGTCTGCACATGTGGTCTGGATGTTGCACTCCTGATGGTCCGTCCTCAGAGCAGCGCTGAGAGGACGCTGAAGCTGCACTTTGGCCACACGTGTCCTCCCTGTTTTCAGCTTTCTGTAGCTCAGGTGGTAAACTCGCTGTACCCCGGGAGAAGCTGGGCCACTTAGCCGGTGCCCGCCCTCGCTTTAACCAGCAGCAGAGCAGCAGCTGAATAATGGATGCCTGCATTCTGTACTTTAGTGAATTTTAAAGCTGTATTCTGCAGAGACTCTAAATGGTAGAGGGAGGCCGTGTTAATCATTCATGGGCTGCTTTTACCCGCTTTTCTTGAGGTCAGTGTCCTAGAGGCGACTGGGCAGAGTGAGAGGGGAGGGGCCGAGTCAAGGACTCTGGAAAACCTACAACCGAATGTTATAATCTGAGGGATCGAAGGCGGCAGTCATGCTGAGAGGATCAATATTTTATAAGTGTATAGCTGTAGAGGTTCTTCTTTTTGAGACTGATGGATATCTCCCATTTTTAAGTGCACCCGAGGGAGAGCTCGCCATGACATCCTTACAACCACAGAAAACTGCCAATCAACATTCAGTCACATCGGATCCCACACGCAGCTTCCAGGGCTCCTCTGGATTGATTAGATTTGGGTCAGAGCAGCTCGCTGTGTGAACTGAAGTGAATTAAATATCTGACTTCCTCCTCTCTGTTTGTCTTCTCCGCAGGGAGCTGATGCCGAAGACCCTGGAGGGCCAGATCACCATGGAGAAAACCCCCAGCTACTTTGTGACCCGGGAGGCTCCAGCCAGAATCTCCGCCATGTCCCGGGACACCAAGCTAATCGTGGTGGTGAGGGACCCCGTCACCAGAGCCATCTCGGACTACACGCAGACGCTGTCTAAGAAGCCCGACATTCCCTCCTTTGAGAGCCTCACCTTCAAAAACAGGACTACGGGGCTCATCGACACGTCGTGGAGCGCCATCCAGATCGGCATCTACGCCAAGCACCTGGACAACTGGCTGCAGTACTTCCCCATGGACCAGATCCTGTTTGTGAGCGGCGAGCGTCTGATCAGCGACCCGGCCGGAGAGCTGGGCCGCGTTCAGGACTTCCTGGGGCTCAAGAGGATCATCACGGACAAACACTTTTACTTCAACCAGACCAAGGGCTTCCCCTGCCTCAAGAAGGCAGAGGGCAGCAGCAAGCCCCACTGCCTGGGCAAAACCAAAGGGCGCACCCACCCCAACATCCACCCCGAGGTGGTGCAGAGGCTGCGGGACTTCTACAGGCCCTTCAACATGAAGTTCTACCAGATGACGGGACATAACTTTGGCTGGGACGACTGAGGACAGCCGCCTCAGAGACTGCTCAAGGGGTTTGGGAATTAAAGTTTATTTTTATGAGAATAAATATAATATGTCACCTATGACGCAAAATAACTTTTTTTAAGTAGAAGGAAAAATATTTTGTTGGCACAATCCTTGAAATATTATTTTAATTTTAATAAAGTTTAAATGACATATTTTACCGTTTATTTCTCATGATTTTAGACACTTATAATATTGTTTTTTTATTGTTTTGTCATATTGCACATTGTAATATAATAATGATGTGATAGTACCAAAATAAGCCGCCATATTTCTGTCTAACAGCAGCCTTTGATCCTCCTCGTTCTGTCATTTATTCTCACAAACCTCCAACCTGTTCTCCTCCATCTGCAGCAACATGCAGCTGCTTCCCTCAGCAGCGCCTCAGATATGCAACATTCTCCTGTTTTTTATATTCGCATCATCACAGCGGCCTCAGAGGAAAAAGAAACTCCCTGCACTGAAGAAGCTGTGAGACAGGAAGTGTGTGTGCAGTGTGAAATCACACATGCCATATTTTGAAGATAAAAAGCTGCTTTTAAATTTTAACACTTTTGGGTTAGTACATATTGTAAAAAGATAAAAATATATCTGTATATATCAGGCGTCTCTGTTCTGATGTTTTTTACTTCGCACTAAAGACGTGTGATCCTGCCTTTACTGTCAGTGTGTGTTTGCATGGAGCAGTGTGTGTGTGTGTGTGTGTGTGTGTGTGTCTTCACTTAATGAAGCTTCAGGCAGAGGCAGCATTTTAAAAAGCCTTTCCAAACTCTGACTCAGATTTCCTCGACATGCTTCCCTGTGAATCCAACACACGTGATGTCACTGGCCTTCCTCGCCACGAGGCAGTGCGGTGTGTGTGTGAGCATGAGAACAATGGCCGAGTTGTGTTTCTAATTTCTGCTTGTATTGTGAGAAGCAGATGTGCCTGACAGTTATGTAACCACAGAACTCTTGTGTTGTCACTCTTTGATTCAAGCTGTTTTATGCAGATGATTTATTTACATTCTGATGATTCTCACAGCCTGAAGGACCGAGCTGCTCAAGAAGCAGAACAGCCGTCTGCTATCAGCTCTGTTCACACCTGCACAGCTTATCTCAGTTCAGCCTGCAGGGCAGCGCGGCAAAGGACTCACCGAGGAGTTCGGAGACTCAGGTAAAAACTCATTGTGCACTTAGTCGGAGCAGCAGTCCTGGAGTCTCTCTGCAAATAATGCACACGATACACAGACCAGTCACGACTCAGGCACAGATCCATTCAAGTTTCACTCAAACAACATGGCAGCGTCCCCACAAATGTGTCCCAGAAAGCAGAAAGTCAGCGCGAGTTAGAGGAGCTCTCCTCTGCAGAGGAGGAGGAGGGTTGATGTGGACAGTTTGGTCTGTCTGTTCGGCAGAAACGGTCACTTTTAGTTATGTTTTCACATCAGCCACTGCACGTAAGGACGAGTTCATCAGGTTCGAAGGCGTGGGGGAAACTGGACTGTCAACACAACAGGAGTGCTGTAACAGTCGATGAACGCCTGAACCTGGGTTCACTGCTCATCCTGCATCTGTCAAAACTTTGAGCTGATTGACCAGTCTGAGCCACCGTACGTGAGAGGCACCCCCCAAAAATCTGTGGCTGAACAGCGTGGATCTGGGCAAAACAAACGATTACAGAGCTGAGGTTTCGCTGCGTACTCATGGATGCACTGAATTCTGAGGTTAAAGTCAAGTCTCTGCAGCGATGCTGTGACTCGTTAGTCTGCTTGTTTTTCCCTCCTGAGTGGGTCAGCAGGGGCCTCTTCACCGACACTTCCCCGCAGAAACAAACAGACACTCGTCCTCGTCCTCACGCTCAGTCCTCTGAAGGCCCCTGAACGGCAACATCTGCTGTGGGACGACGCACAGACCACCCCTGTCAGAGTGGATTCAGCTCACCCTGGCTGGCACGATCCTGCAGGGAACGTGAAGCCTTTCTGTGGGCTGAGCCGCTGCAGACAGACAGGCATCTCTTTGATCTGCCATTTTCTTCCTTTTTATGCTTCTTTTACTCATTCCACCATGATAGCACCACCCTCCATCACAGCAGCACCTGTGTGGAGTCACCTGTGCACAATTAGCTGCCACCCACCCCACGCTAACTCCAGCTAAGCCCCTAAGACCTCCATTCATCCCGACCGCTCCGCACACACGCAACCCTGAGCCTGTTTCTGCACACGTCACAGAAGATGGAGGAAAAACAAGGCTCAGAGAGAGTGTGTGTGTGTGTGTGTGTGTGAGTGTGTGTGTGTGTGTGTGTGTGTGTGTGTGTGTGTGAAGCGCCTTCAGCATCATATCGGCCATGTAAAGTGATGAAGTAAAGGGATCAGAGAGATGCTTTGAAGAGGACAGCAGCAGTGAGAGCGAGCACGCACGCACACACACACGCACACAAACACACACACACACACACACACACACACACACACACACACACACACACACACTGTAACCTTCTGAATTGCACACACAGTCACAGTCACCACCTCCTCTGCCCCACAGAGGGACACAGAGGGGATCAGACCTCTGTTTTCTCTGAGTTCCCTGAAGACAAGCCCTTAATCCCAGGCCTGGTCTGTGCACATAATATCTCCAGCAGGCTCGATACACTCACACACACTCACACTCACACACACACACACACACTCACACAACAAACAGCCTTATCTGCTGCGCTGTGGCCAGATGAAACCAAGATACCTGCTCTGCACTCCAGGCAGGTCGTCACACTGTTTATAACATGCATCATATTCTGAGAGCTCACGTTGTTTCTGCCTGCAGGGAACGAATGTTTAAGCATTCTGTTGGTTTTAGGTTTAGGGACGTTCTCATGAAAATGGCCGAGTGTTTGTTGGTGATGAAAAGGCATTGGACCGACGGGTTTGCATGTTAGCAACAAAGCTCTTTGAACTGTCACTTAACTGACGCACAGAATTAGCAATTAAGATCGTCTGGGAGCAGAACTCCTGCCAGGCATGTGTGTTTCAAACAAGCTGCTGCTTTTTAAAGGCTGATAATCGGTCCTGACACATGATTAAAGACGTCTTCATGCTAAGCTCACACTTTCCTTTCCCCGGCAGAACAGCAGAGTGACAGGAGTCTAAACAAGAGGGAGGCGATCACAAACAGCCGCATGTCCACGAAAGTTATTCTTCAACATTTACGCTTCCTCACAGTGACTGTACAGATCACACTGTTTGTTACTTGAAGTGCAGAGTTGGATAAAGAGAGAAATTAGCCTGCGTGGCCTGAAACAAACAGCTCTAAATAAATCATCACACACTTATTCCCATTCAGTGCACAGTCTCTGTTTGCCTTATGAATAAATGAGAGCTCAGCCCTGTTTACCTCCTACTCATTACAGACAGCGACCTGTGACACACACACACACACACACAGACACACACACACACACACACACACACACACACACACACACACAGGCAGAAAACACCTTTTATTGTCCTTCAAACTTAAAAATGATGCAACCACTGCACACTAAGAGAAGACTGGAACCTAAAGAGGAGGTGTTGTGTTATTATTCACACACAGACACACACACACACACACACACACAGACACACACACACACATTGAGGGAGCTTGTTAATAATTGATGCTGTCAGAGTGCCACGATGCTGAGTGAAGGGACAGCATGCAAACACCACAGAAGAAAAAGTCCAGGTTCCACTGAGTAATTATTTATCACTGGAGGGGGGGGGGGCCTTCAGGAGCCTCTGATGAGCTGTTAGAGACAGACTCGGGGTTTGAAGGGGAGACTTGAGCTTCCACGAATGTCTCTCCTTGGTTTAAGTTGAGCTTGTTGTGAGGAGGGTCGTAGCACCACTCCCTGACCCGTCACTCATCTACACCCCCTCAGCCTTTTCCTGGACGGATGAGAGCGGTGTGTCTGCTGCACACACAGGTAGCTCCGCCCCTTCCTGCTCTGTGTACCTGGGTGATGGATCTGTTGCTGGGGATGAGTGTGATGTACGGCTGCAGTTTGTGGACATGTCTTAACGCGCTGCTCTCTGCTCAGCAGGCTCTGTGGTCATGCTGGTGTTTAACCTTTATTCGAGGGGGAAACCTCAGGCAGATGAAAACATCTTTATTTAAAGCCTCTGCTGCAGCGCTGAACCGCCGGCAAACATGGAACTCACGCTGTAGACAGAGAGGCCGGGACTCAGGCCTGGACGGCTGGTTTATTTTATTTCCTGTGTTAGAGGGGGACAGTTTGGGGACCCACAGACCCTTAACATGAGAGGCTGCTCTACCCCTTCATGATTTGGATCTTGGTTACCTCCACTCCTCTCACACTCTGACACACAACAAATACGTCGACCCTAAAATGCACTTTGAACCCATAAATGTCTGACTTTGTTCCTGAGGGAGTCATGGCTGCTCTGCGGGACAAGCAGGACCTGGACACTGCTGGCATTTGCATCTGTATCTGCGTGCACACACAGTGTGTGTGTGTCAGGTAAATGATCCAGGTGGACGGCAGCAGAGGGGCTCGGGTGTCCCGTTTCAGGCAGCAGCTGGTGAGCGGAGCCTGGCCGTGGTCACCTTGAGGCACCCTGCCCCCCCCCCTCCCTGTCATCGCACACACTCCGCTCCACGCTCGCCTCGCCATCGCCATCTGATCTGATCCCTGCATGGGAACAGCAGCTCCGCCGCATGACAATGGAGCTCTTGTAATTATCAGGGACAGTGTCCTCGCTCTGGTGATGACAGCAGCATGCACTGCGGAGGGAGCAGCTCAGGCATTCAGGCATGCAGCTTCACTTCAGGCACGGCGATAATTGATCACATTGTAGGAGTGTGCAGACAGTGCAGAGGCCACGGAGGTGCACCGTGTCACTGTTAGCCCAGATTAGCACACAAATGACAACAGTTCATATACAACTGTGTCTCACACACAGGCTGCTCTTATATTTACACACACACCTCCTGGATGCCAGACTAATCCAACCCCACTGGATCTAGCTGTAGATCTGGGAAGGAGGAGGGCCCTCAGCCGGCCCGGAACCACGATGCCCTCTGATCATTTTACACTAATGTAAAAAAGTAAAACCTCACTGTTCTTAATCCTTCAGGATTATTCCTGAGTCAAAGGAAAATTAACGTACACTACCGGCCATCACAACTCACCTGTCACTGTCCAATCAAACACAGTTGTACAGAGCCTCCTGTTCTGATTGGTCCAATTCAAACCAAATAAAACACGTTTGGATGAACTTGTTCTCACAGTAGTTTCCTTTCATTTCATTATCATTACACTAAACAAACAGATTGAAATAAAAGCCAGCTGGTGGTTGTTGGTTTTCAGACGTGTGTGTGTGTGTGTGTGTGTGTGTGTGTGTGTGTGGGTGTGTGGTGACCTGACATCACAGATCAGACAAATGATAGGAGAACAGGCTGCTGTTGTTGTTAATGAGTCAGGTTAATTTGTTTGCCCTCATTTCCTTCCCAGCCAGTGTTTCCACATTAAGACACAGACGGGATGACACAGGGAGCGTTACTATGATGAGGCGGAGGCTTAAAAAAGAGCCGTCAGGAGGAGTGGGAGCTTCAGGAGGATGTGGGACAAATGAAACGGGCTTTATGCGCTGCGTTTTAAAGCATGGCCTCCTCAGCTCGCCGCGGAAATTGAGTTAGTGACCGAAAAAATGCACTTTCCTCTTAACCCCCTGACCAGCCGTCACAGACACACAAACTTTCTCTTTGAAGGCTAAACGGGCAGAAATGAGGGAGGATTTGCTGTTCTGGGGAGTTATGGAAGCCCTGATCCTATTACCCGCCCCCCTTGAAAAATGTGTCTGCAGGCCCCAGGAGCTTTTAACCTTTCACTGCTCCGTGCTTTGATTCATGGGGGGGGCGCTGCTTTTTTGTCAGCCTCTACAAAATGTGAAGCTGGTGGGTTTGTGTCCACAAGGTGAGACGGAAAGATTCCCCGAACACCTGCGCACAAACACAAGAAGCGCACAAAGTCACAGCCAGATTAAAAATGTATGCTAATCACCGTTAGCTCAGGGAGCTTCTCAACATGCAAGAAGCTGAAAGCACACGGCTGGCTGGCCAAGAAGACGGAGCCGAGTCCTGTAACAAGCAGAGACTCACAGGTATCCACAAAGACACACGCATGTTTATTTTATAAGAGACTTGACCGGTTCATTGCACTCAGAGAGCAGAAGTTTGTTTCCAAACAAAGACGTCTCTTCAGGCTCGGAGGAAGTGCAGTTCAGCCGCCACTCCGCCTCCTGCTACAGACTTTCAGTGGAAACAAGACGATGTGTCATTTCTGAAGCAGCTGAGTGTCGACCAAACGTGCCACTAACCCTGTGAGCGATGTGTCCAAAAAAGAACAAACACAAGATGCTCTGGGATCTCCAGAAACATCACCAACCGACAAAGAGGACTCCATTCCACAGCGGCCACGCCTCCATCAGCCTCTGCAGCGTCTACTTGTGTGGTGCTCATAACTCTGCGTGCACCTCGGCCAACGTGTTAGTTCAAATACCACAGAGAAGCTCTGAAAACAGGCATTAAAGTCGCCTAAATCCCCCGAGTGGCCGTGTGCTTAGCGCGTCTCTGAAAGGTATCCAGCCGTTTATGTGAAACCTAAGCACTTCTTGATCAAAGGCTTTCAGAAGACTGAGAGGTGGACGAGGAGGCTTGTACAATTCTCAGTTGATTACTTTCTTCTGTGTGTGTGTGTGTGTGTGTGTGTGTGTGTGTGTGTGTGTGTGTGTGTGTGAGTGTGTGTGTGAGTTTAGCATCTCCAAAGACAGGAGTCTGTCAGCAGTGGGAGAAGATTAACACATCAAATCCAGCCTTCAATCAATACGGAGGTAATGGTGCGATAGAAAATATCTGCACACTGGCTTGGAACAGTTAAGCTGCTGTCTCTTCAGGCAGCATGCGCGCACACACACACACACACACACACACACACACACACTGCCACAGTTTCACAGTACGCTGTGTAACTGCTTTGGCTCATGTTTATTGATAATGAAGGAATGATGTGGTGTCTGGCTGAGGAGCTCCTGACAGCAGCCGCAGTCCTCTTGAGTTTGTGTTTGCACAAACTTGACCTTTGACCTCGCCTCCTGCGGCCTCCTGACCCCTCTCACTGACCCATCAACAAACTAATTTGTCATCAGTGACCCTCCAGGTCTAAAGCGGCTTAGCCTCGTCCTCGGCTCGCAGTCCGTTGTAAATGACTTTCATCCTGTTTGTCAGTCTTACGTCTTCCTCCCATCAGACATTGACTCATTTAGTTCAACTGGTGGTTTTACACAGTCCAAAGCTAGCTGGTTAGCATGTGCTCTAAGCCTCGGACATGTCATCATAGCTGCTACTTCCTCACTTCATTTTTGTTATTTTTATTTTAACCTAAACAGTCCAACCTGCTCCTTTAGGACCTCCACCGGACCAAAATAAAGCTGTGGTCACTGTGGAGACCTCAAAGAGGGGGCGCAGGGTAACTAAACATGTGAACATAATATAATAATACAAAATAATAAACTACTGAAGCACATGTCAAAGCTCTGTCCACGTTCCTTCCTGACGGACCTGTCCTCTGTCTTTCTACCTTCCAGAACCTCCTTTGTGCCCTGGTGCTCAGTGCGCCTGTTTTCTCTTATCACATTTTCACACAGTCTCCTCTGCAGCTTTGACAATTTCCAAACGCTGTTCCTTTTTTTTTTTTTTTTTTGAGCAGACAGAACGAGTAGAACGAGCCCCAGAGAATCACGCGACCATCAGCGTTAATGCAGGCGCTCTCCATCTGCTGCTGAGCGCTGTGACGCATGCCAAGGAGGCGCCACCGCCTTATCTGTGTTTGTGTATTCTGCTCTCATCAACAACAGGAAGTGGACAGCTTACAGGCAGGAGTAACTGTCTCCATCCAGTCTTATGTGTGTCCTCTGTCCTCCTGTCTTCAAAGCGTCCCCCGTGTCTCCGAGCCTCACACGCTCTGCGCTGACTGAGGAGCAGGTATGATTTATGATTTTATTGGCAGCATTCTGTCAGCAGGGAACTCACATGGAAAGAGAAACAGCAGAGGGAGGAGGATGATGAAGAGCAGGCGAGGGTCTCTGTGCACTACGTTCACTTAGATTTCTTTCTCCTGCTTTCATGCATGACACCGGTGCGCTTGGAGAGCGCTGCTAATATGTTATGTCACAGGAGACACAGTGGAGCAAAGTGTTTCCACAGCTGGGCCCACGCTGTGGGGAGATAAGGTGGATGGTGGCTGCACCGCAGGATCCAGTCAGTCATTAACCAGAGACGTCAATCAGCCACACACACACACACACACACACTCTATCTTATTTCTTTTATGCATAAAGCATACATTATGTCACACATGGCGGTGCAGATATTTGATGCAGCTCCCTCTCATTGGCAGGTCAGCACTTTCTTTAAAGAGGCCTCTGTGTGGAAGACGCCGCTGAGAGCCGCTGAGGACATATGGACGCAGAGGTCAGGACCAACATTAAGGTGACGCTGTGAGAGTGCGGCTGGGACGGAGGAGTCGGAGCAGGCGGAGAGGCAGCGCCCTGGCACCGACACACAATCCATTTGTTCATGGCACAGGCGTTAATGGCTGAGCAGCTCCTAGCCAAAAAGCATAAGGGAGCGCTTTAATCAAACCTCGCATGCACAACCGGCACAGAGCCGGCAAACATTTGCAGAGGGGCGGCGGGGTCTCCGAGGCTGGAGGATGGTGGGGTGTGACTCTCAGAACACACGGGGGTCCACATGTGGAGGGAGCGTGTGCGGTATCAGAGCGGCGGCAGGCCTTAACACGGAGGTAGGATTAGTGCTGTCAATAGAGCACAGTGTGGCTGATCCTGTCAAAGCTGTGGCCGAGGTTAAAGACCAGGAAATAACTCACACACACACACACAGGCAGACTTAATGCTGTGTGAGCGCAGGCTGACTCCTCTGCTGGCTGATGAGGTGTCTTAGCTGATTAATGCCACACAGAACTTTGGAGGTCATTTCCAGGACTTTAATTAGGCCCGGCACAAAGTAAATCACACTCACACAACTCACTTCTTCAATTAGGCTCAGCTGAAGGCCAGGAAACCTGATTACTGTGTTTACTCGAGGAGCACTTCCAAATCTAAAGGTCAGGGGGGAATAATGGAGCCTCAGTTACCTACTGTAGATACAGGACAGCCAGGCAGAATGAAAAGTTATGCAGCGAGCAGAGCTGCTGTTTGGGAGCCGCACTCTGAGGCCAGACACACCCAAATCAGATTAACAGGCCAAGTTTAAGAGAGGTAATCCCATTACAGCCGCGCCCCTCCCCCTCCCTCTGCAGGAACCAGGTCTTTTTTCTAATTAATTGACCATCAAACCTGCCCAGCAGCACATCTGTGACAACTTATCTTCGTTTGCTGATTCATGGGCTCCTTCTGTGTAAATAAAGTGACATCACAGAGCAGAGGTGGAGGAAGGAGCTAGTTTTTATTAGCATAGCATCAGGGTGATGGGTGCATTTCACAGTCACTGAGGAGCACAAAGAGGCAGCGAGAGAAGGACCACATCAGTGCAGACCCAGCACTCCTGGAGGAGATCTGAAAATCTCCAGCCAGCATTAGTCAGCGCCGCTAACAGGAGGAGGAGGAGGAGGAGGAGTGAAGGCTGCAGCACGGTGGATGAAACCATGTGGGTGATGAATTTGGCCAAAGTCCTTGTGGTGCCTACCTCTCGCTGCCTCTCTGTCTCCGTCCCACGCCCACACACAAGTTCATCAAGGCCCATCAAAGCCCTGTGCGGTCAGAGGGAACATGTTTTCTTTCCTGCTTTCACCATTTTATGAGCAACCACAGCGTCCAATCCCTCTGCCTGCCGCTCCCTTTTCCTGCTCTCCTCCTTCAGTCTGTCCTCCTCTGTCACCGATGGCATAACGCTCCGAGTGTCTGGCTGATGTTTTAAATGTTCAGTTAAATACTCCTCCTCTGGTCAAAGCCGCCGCTCTCAGGGAGCAGCCATCCATTATTTACACAGAGCAGAGAGGCAGCAGCACATTAGTCTGATCACAGAGGGCCTCTCCACTGTGGAGGAGCAGAGTTTCATGATGTGCTGGGATGTTTTTCACAGGAGAACGAATGGGGAGCGGTGTGTGTGATGCTGGGAGGCGGCGGGCCTGAGCTGGAGAAAGGTGAACAGGAAATAAACACGGTGCTCTTTCAGAGAAGCCGTTACATCGCTCAGAGCTCAGTCTTAACTCTGCAGCATCGTATCCCTTCTTCGTGTCCTCCATCCTATGAAGAGGTGTCTGAAGGTGTGGATCACGTGGACAGGTGTTGGATGATGGTGGTCTGAATGGCGTTCCTGCCAGGGACCTGTCTGATTTGACTTCTTGCAACATTTAGCCTGTAACGCCTCCCTGCAGTCAGGGGTTAACGGCCAGTCACCGCCCTGCGCTTGTTTTCCACCCGGCTCGTGGAATTCCAATAAAAGTCATCACATTTTTTGTCTGCGCCCGGCTTCCTGTGTTTGGACAGAAAAGGAGAGGACCCGCTGAGATCTCTTTCACTAACAGATGGGAACTTGTGGGTCCATTAGGCTGAGAAGCACGCTTCAGCAGCTTCAGTCAGGAGCGCCACAGAATCTATCGATTCTCCCGTGGAAAGAAAATTACAATCCAGACACCTCGTTTACAATTCTTGCCGGAAAAGACGGCATTTTTGCGTGACAGCGGAGCACTTTTACTCCTCGGTGAATGCTACGTTTAGCAGGATAGATGATGGATGTGCTGCACAAGCACCACCTGTGCTTCCACAGCAGTGTTGATTTGTTTCAGATTAAGAGTCCATCCATTAAAGCACAGTGAGGTCCGTCTGAAGCCCGGGTCCTGCAGAGGAGCCGGCCGGCCGGAACCAGCCTGACCGCTGCTGGTAATGGTGGTTTCCTCTTTATTTTCCCTCCTTTAATTGTCCTTTGTGATCTGATTGAACCTCTCTGCTGATCATCAACACACTGCACTTCATCTGTAATTATCTCCCTGCTGAATGCTGATTGTTGCTCTAACGGATTTCCCTGCCAGGCTCTAATGAAGGCCTCGTGCTGAAATACATCAGCCGATCTGTTGGAAACAAAATGACCAAAAATTTACCACATGCTGCTCCGTCCCTCCTGCAGAGAACAAACTCTTTTTCTGGATGAGACTGGATGCATTTCCTCAGACGTGCTGATGCTGCTGTCCAGAAAATCAGCTCTGAGCAGGTCTGCGGCGGGGCCTGTTTGATGGTGGCAGCTTGTTTGAGTCCCTATCTGCTGCTGGAGCTCCTGCATGAGCTGCTGCTTTCAGAGAGATAATAGTTTTGTCCCTCCTCCAGGCTCCCTGTCTGCTTCTGGTAAAGCAGCCTGGCCTGTTTATGAGGCACAGAGGGAGGGCTGACGGAGCGAGGTGGAGGGACGGATGAAAAGATTGGAGAGGGGACTGCTGAGATTCTGGCCTCGGGCGCTGAACAATGTCATAGTGGCCTGATTCATGTGCTGGCAGCGGGGAGGCAGTATTTCATGCTTTGTTTGGTGGCAGTGTGGTGCAGGCATGTAGCTGCCAGCTGCAGGTTACTATAAGTCGCAGCTATAATGAAGCAACAACGACGGCCTCATCGCGGCTCACCTCACAGCCCGTCAGTCTCACGTCCCTGTGGTCACACCTCAGCAGTAAAAACAATAAATATAGAGAGAGGAGACGTTGATTTAGTGTGGGAACCTAAAGGACACGGAGCTGGGCTGGAATAATTAGACAGACGAAGACAAACTACGAGTGAGAAATGAGGGCAAAGCTAGCCAGCGACAGAGCAGGTAGACTGAAGGCTTTTATTCTTTATTAAAAGATTAATCCCTGAATCACTGACCCCTACGTGACATAATATACGATTATTTACACCTGAACATCAGGTTTAAAGGCTTCCGGTGACCTGTCATGAGCTGCTGGACACAAACATGGATCCTAGGTTTTAAAGGCATCTGATAAAAACGTTGTGATGAGGCACGATGTAAGAAATGTAACGGTGGACAATGGTTTCATGTAGACATGAGTGGGAAGTTGCATCTAATTATTAACAAAGAGAAACTTCATCTGCAACAAGCTTCTCGCCATTTTCTGGCCGACCACACTAAACCATACATGCAGTTATTCACGCGACCACAGGAGGGCGCGCGGCTACATAAACACCTGACCCCATTCTGACGATGTTCAGCAAAGAATTAATCACACAAACACACAGTTCTTCCTTTAAGGCTCTCAGCAGATTCAGTGCCTGAGTCACAGCAGTCACCACATGCAGCATCTCTGTATTACCATTTAATAGCATGCAATCAATTTGTCATTAAAGACACTTACTCAGACTTATGTAAGTCCATGTTTCGCTGCTCAGCAGTGACGCACAGTGTGTGTGTGTGTGTGTGTTGCTGCAGAGTGGCCAGCGTGCAGCATACCTGCGGTGTTTCTTCTCACTGAAAAGTACAGGGTGGTGCAGCTGCTCCAAAACAGGGAGGTTGGAAGCGGCTGCAGCCGACTCTCACTCTGGCACCAGGCGTTGGATTTCTAGTACAGCATGTGGAAGTGCTTCTGGCTTGGAGGAGATCGAGCTGTAAAAAAATAAAAAGAAGAAGGATAAAGCAGGCGAGGATAAAGGAGCTGAAACAAAGCACATTACTCTTCATTTTTGTCACATCCAAGTTGCCAGCAGCCGTACGGTGGAAGAACAACAAGCCACAGAATTATGATGAATGCAGTCAGACAGGGGGGAGCGGCTCATCCTTACATTCAGTTTCATTCCAGAGAGCAGAGCAGATACAATCACTGCTGCTGCTGCCAAATTGATCACATTTCCTACCAGATCTGTCTGTGTTCCTCTGCTGAGACTTGATGTTACATGTTATTCAGATAAGCCACCCTAACAGGCTGACCTCCTCCCTCAGCCTCTCAGCAGGGTTATCATCAAGTCCATCCAGCAGTCTCAAGGCTAATATCAATGTCTCAGGGGTGTGCAGATAACCATCGCTTTGCTCCTGCCGGTCCCTGGAGTAGAGGCTCAGCTGCCTCCTGAAGCCTGTTTTTACTTCACCCCTTTGCTGTTGTCACAACATTTTCATTACATTGCAGCTTAAGCCCTTAATGACCCCCTCCAAGACTAAACACGAGGTCAAACAGGGTGTTACCCGGACAAAGGGATCCTGTTCGCAGTCGCCTCGACGCCACTAACAGCATGACGGAACCTGCATGGTGTTACCGCTTGACCCACAACAGCAGCCGCCGTTTACACAGGTCTGATTGCTAGGTAAGCCAAGATGGCGACCGAAGAGTCTGACCAAATATGGAAGAACATTAGACAGCCAATAAAATGTCTTCAAACCCAGCAGCATGTCACAGGAAAATACAAGAATAAGAGAAAGCATTCACAGCCTGAAGGGTTACATAACACACACAGACACACACACAGACACACACATAACTTACTACAATCACTGCGCTGCTAAAAATAAACAAACTGAGGCGTTGGTGTGTGAGTAGAGTGGAAACATCAGAAGCTCTTTTTAATGCAGATGTTTGCATGTAATGAGAATAAAGGTTTTTGTGTCGATGAATTCAGGCTGATATGTGTGTAATTAACCTCTCTGATGGTCTGATCAGCTTTACCCACAATCAGGAGCTGCATAATTACACACACACACACACACACAGCAGACGTGCCTGCTGGTGTCGCGCCTGCTGTGGTGTTGCCTGTGGCGCGGAGGCGTTCAGTTCCTGCCGTGGTGTCAGGTCCTGGTCCTGGTGTGCATGACTGCCGGCCCGCTCTGTGACATCAGCAGAGGGACGGGCTCGTGGAGCCCAGAGCTGGGTGGGATTTTTCTGTGTCTGTGCACCAAAAGTCCAAATGAAATGATTAATGGCAGCGCAGGGCCGCGGCGTGCTTCACAGCCCACAGGCTTCTGAGGCTGATTAACTCATCGGCGCAGACAGGACGGGAACGGGTGGAGACACACGGAGACTGGTGCGGACCGAAAGTGTCTTTATTAGCGTGGACTCTAATGGCTCAGTGGAAATGTCTGCTATGCAAAAGGTTCCCGCGGTCGCCCTGGCGCTCGGCGCTCTGCGCAGCATTGTCTGGTGGTTTCGGGTTCGCAGACAAGATAAACCGAAGGCCACAAACGTCAGCCTCAGAGCTGCTGATGAGTGAATGATGCTGCTTCTTCTCTCATTTTCCACACCATTTCCACACCAAATCAAACCCGTTAAAAGGCACCACTGCTGCTGTTTGTATCACCAGAATCCTCCAGTTCCGGCACACTGTGTGACATCAGTGCTTCTAAGCTGCAGGAGATCTTTACGTGGGTCTCTGTGAGCTCCAGGATTTCCTTTATTGCTCTGTGACAGAACTCCTTGGAGATTTATCACAATGCCCTTGAGCTTTTCTGAACCCAGATAAGAATTCTTCATTGGCATAAGGCAGATAAGGAATACCTCAGGCACCTGCTCTCAGGGGGAAACACTGACTACCTGTTAACGTCACACTCCCTCCACCCGTCCACAGCCACAATTAGCTCGCCTTTCACTACAAATGTCCTCCTTGGCGTGCCAGCTCGGGCTGCAGATGTTACGTTGGCCTGTTCACGCAGACGTGCTTGATCCGAGATGATTGGCCATAATTACAGGCTGTAAGCTGATAGTGGGGGAATAGGGAGCCCATTGAGATGTCAGTCCTCCCAGTGTTTATAAATGCATTCAGGCCCTGCGCACAGAGAGGGGAGCCATCGCTGTAATTGTAACGGGAACACCTGGAGAAGTGGAGGGTTAAACAGTGAAGGGTTTGTAAGTGTGTGTGTGTGTGTGTGTGTGTGTTACAGCTGGTACCCATTAGGAAAGATTTTGTGTATTTTCATATGAACGTATTTATTTACAGCTTCACAGTTTGACAAACTTTCACAGGAGCCCGTCCTCACCAGGAAAACAATGTTAACAGACAGCTGGCGGTTTTGTAGCGCTGCGCCCTCCTGTGGTCAACTCAGCAAGTGCATGTAAAGCCCAAGATCTTGGCTAGCCCCAAGCGGCAGAGCACTAATAAAGGCTGAAGCTGCTGAGGTGAAATATCAGTGTTTGGAGATGATATAATAATAATAACCTTTGTTTTTGTGTTTCTGTGGAGTCAGCCTCTAGAGGTCACTGAAAGAACTGCAGGTTTTGATGCTTCCTCTTCAAATTAGGACTATTATTCCTTTAATGTGATTCATTTTCATAATGAAAAGCCTAAAACCTGCCTGCTATCAGCTCACTGCATGACTCGTCTCTTCAGACTCCAACAAGACAAATTTAAGCAAATGACTTCAGCGACGTTGTGCAGAGAGAAACTTGGGGAGGGAGGCTCCTAATTGTCTACTGCAGCATGTAATGACAAGCTTACTTCCCATCAATCTTTCATTATTAGAAGCTATTCCTGTCCCGATGCAGGAGGGAAAGACACGTGTCCTCAGGATGCAGCTGGATTAGGAAGCAGACACTGAACTAACAGGAATGATGTGAAGTGGTGTGGATCAAACGGAGGGCTGGCAGGTCTTTATTTTGAAAACAACAAAAATTCACAGATCACTCTCAGACCTTTGTCATTTAAAGGTGAATATAGATTTGACTAAATACGTCTGACTCCAGCTGCCTTGATTAAAACGGCCGTCTTCCTTTCACACTCAGCTGTGTTGTATTTCAGCGTGTTGTCTTTGAGAACACCGCCCCCTATCTTGGGAAACTATACTGCACCTTTCCACCCACTGCATTGTATAATCCTCACAGAAACCTGCTGATAGCTGACAGAAGACAGAGGAGGCTTAAGTAAAACTTTTAATTAAAACCCGTGGCCTTATTCGGTGTGTGTTGCATACTGCAGAGGCCCGTTCATCAGCCATTAGTGTGAATCAGTGAAACATTGAAATTGCTGTGAATGGCTGAGAAAAGAGCGAGCCGGGCTCCGAGCCAAGGCAGGTCGGACGAGGCGCTGCAGAGGAGAGAGGATCAAGAGCGGGTAAATACAGAGCGACTGTGGGGGGGTCTGGGTGGATTTGACTCATCTCCATCCTCCTAATAACCCCACTGGATAAAATATGCTTTGAGTGGAGATGATTACCTCTTTATCACTGTTCTCTATATTTATCCCCCCCTCTCTCTCTCCCTCTGCTGTCTCTCCCTCTCTCTCTCTCATCCTCTGAAAATAAGCCTCAGTCTCCGTGATGCTGCTCACTTCTCCAAACTCCTAAAGAGATTAGCACTTTGAACTCGGCTGGCTTCGTTTAAACTTCTTTTTTTTTTTTAAGGTAAAGTGCGTCAGATGACACAAAAAAAAAAGTTTGAGAAACTTTGTAAGATGCAAAAAACTTGAAGCTGATCAATATGAAGCAAACGATTAAAGCTGGAACATGCCCCGGCTCAGCAGGATGTTCTGTGGTTTACTCCGCTCGTCTAGACAGTGATGATAAATTTTAATGCTCCTCGTGCAGCGGGACAGATGCCAGGAACAAAAGCAGCGTTAATGGGAAGGTACCCGCACGCATGTAAACATTTATGGTCCAAACCCTGAATCCTCAGGCAAGAATAATCTGCATAATCACAATTTATATTACAATTTGCTGCAGTCACTGAGGTCTGAAGAGCAACTTTTTTTAACCCATAATGCCCTCTGGCTTTACAGTAGTGCACAGAAACCACACGGGCTGCTCTGAGCCGAGCGGCACCGCGGCGGCCTGAGCCGCTCGTCGTATGTGCAGATCGTTGGGCAAAGACTGTTTTCCCAGCTGTCTCCGGCACGCCAGGCATGAGAGAACGACAGAGGAGTGACGGATCCATATCCCCGAGGATTAGCATCCAGAAGACATCCTGGTGCAGAGCAGGAGCGGATTTAAAAGCACTTTGCTGATAATAATGAAACTCGTAAGTTGGCAGACTGAGGAGGAGGAGACCTCATCCCAGCACTGGGCGAGGAACCACCTGCTCTGTGAGAAGCGTTCAAAGGCATTCTTCTACTTTATGTGCTCATGTTTACTGACACAAATGGAACATTAACTTGTGCACATGCGCAACCGGACATTTTTTTGGATCTACTGCTGCAGAGACGCAATAAACAGGAACACTAGCATAGCAGGCGTCAGAGCTGCAGTAAACGGAGGCCTCCAGAACGCCTCTATGAAAACATGCAGAGCGTCTGTGGGTTCTGCTTCCTCATACAGCACAGTGACCAGCAGCAGGCCGAGGACGTCCTTTGTTTGAAGAACAGTCCAGTTATCAGCTCACATTTCCAAACCTTCTTCTTCAAAGTTTGTTTTCAAAGCTTTCTGTTTTGTGCGTCTCAATCAGCTGTCAGTATGAGGGACGCTCATCCATCGCATTGATCTCAGCATGCATCAGAGGCCCCCAACAGCAGCCTCCGTCACGCCACAGGTGGAGGATCTGCTGTGAAATGGCACCATTGTCATCTCTCTGTACCATCTGCCTCACTTTCTCCACACGCACCCCACCCCCCCGCTGCCACTTGTTGTCGTCACGGCGCAGCCACAATGGGCTGTCACCTTATAATGAACCCTGAGAGAGCGCGGCACTGATTTAAAGTCCCATTACCGTCACAATGCCAGGGGACCGCAGGAATGATGGCCGCTCGGCTGGCTCCGAGCACAGATGGTGCTTTTTCACACAGTGAGTGTTGCTGGGTAAACGGTGCAGAGGCGCTGCGACGATAAAGGTGAAAGTGTGCGCTGCAACAGATTGCTGAGTTTCCTGCGTCTCTGGACAGAAAACGTCTGCAGAAATCTGTTGAGTAGTTTGTGAAAGTGAGGCTGCAATCCTCCGCACCAGTGGAGAGGAAAATGAAAACAGACTTTTAGAAATTAATGAGCTTCTTTGAAAGACGCAGGTATGTTGCTGATGAATTCACAGAGGCCTTTGTGGAGCGAAAGAAAAGGACATGACTTCTGTTGTGTGTCATCGTGTTGACTCTTGTTGCCCAAGCTGCCCCGTGTCGTCGCTCTCTCCATGTGAGCTGCGTCTGAAAAGGCAGCGAGCAGCATGAGGCGTCTGCTCGCGTCACATGTTCCTTTTCATCTCTCCGTGCTGCCATTACGGCAGGTCGCAGGGTGAAGGGCACCACGGTGGCAAAGCATGCTGGGATACATGGACTGTGAGCCGCTCTCCCACCGGCGCCCGCAGCCCTGGAGAGTTGATGGTAGCTGTTGCTAGGGTACGCTGGCAGCTGCCGCAGCGCTGCGTGGTAACCGACCTGTGGGGCTGTTTGTTCCGGTCAGAGCGCCACGGGACGTCACTCAGCAGCTGCTTTTTAATTCTTCATCTCTTTTCAGACGGACCCAAGAGTTGCATCATTAGAGGTCGACAGGAAAAAATAAGATCCTGTCAGTTAATCACCTGCTCAGCCTGCTCTGAAGTTAAACTACGTGGGCTCCGTCCCTGTGTGTTAGCGCCATGTGTAGCCTCCAAAAAGGCAGCAGCCATCAAGAACATTTGAACTGTGTTTTTCTGCCCTTCCATCCATCACTGTGTCATCTTCTCTTATGTCTGCCTCACAATAATGGACAGAAACGTGAGCGAGAGTGAGGAGAATTCTAATTTGAGTGTGACTAAAGCTTGGCGCTCTCAGCCGCTCTGTGATGGACGTGCTACGTGTGGATTTTCAAATAAAAACAGCCAAGGATTACAGATGCTGAGGCTGTCACATCACTCAGAGAAACATCTGGATCAAACCTCCAGCTCAGCGTTCCCAGGAATCACCGCGGCGACCCGTGTGAACGCCGCGGGACTGACGGGGAGGTGTTGCGTTACACGTGGGGGAGACGTCTGTTTGAGGCAGTGTCGGTGCACATTTGTTCATCAGGTTGATGGTTTACATTGAACAGGTTGATTAGTGAATGTGCTTATCAAGGCTGTCAGCCTTTTGTTTCATTACACGTCTTTTTTTTAACCACTTGTGCTCATGAACCTGTTAACCTGCCAACTTTTTGCACAATGTTCTCTTCTAATCCACCACAGTGAGACATGGCAGCCATTACACCAAACAGACATCTCAGGCACTTTGTCAGAGAATAAAAGCTTGTTTTTGACCAAAAATAAAAGATCAGAGCCAGACGATCAAACTGAATTATCGAGTTAAGGCTGCGGCTGGACGCCGGCCTGACTTTTATGGAGACAAAGCAATAATAATCTCTGGACAGCAGAGCATGCTGAGCTCACGCCGTGAACGAGGCCATGAAAAAGAAGGGAGCATCCTCCACCACACTCATCAGGCATGCGGCCCCAGCTGGCGTGGAGGCAATATGAAAGACATAAACCCTTCTGATATTAATGACTCTGTCGAGCTGAAAGCCTCTGATGCTATTCGGAGATAGGCGCTAAATGTCCCCGAGTGCTGGGAGCACAACATTATATGCATTCATATAAATATCCCCTCATCTGCACAACACTGCCGTCCTTGAGTTCCCATGAAGATAATAAGAGGTGGGCCTCCTGTAACTCAATACCCAGATATTGCCTGCAATGGTGGCGCCGAGAGATGAAATGAAATCAGAACAAGGTGATGACAATGATGCCACTTGTGGTCGAGTTGGAGACTTAAGGATTCATTTCCCTCCTCCTCCTCCTCCTGATCCCCACCACCCCTCTCTAGCCTCCTCTGTGACTTTAAAATAAAATGCACTGACTGGAAAAGGATTACATTATAATATACTGAGTATCTGTGACAGCTGATCCATCCGAGCTCTGTTCAGTTTCAGCAACTTTAAAGTCAAAAAGTGTTCTACGAACACTCAGACATGTGACACCAGCAAAATGTCCAGAAGGGCGAAGGCTAAAAAAAAGATGACCAAGATGCCACTGTTCTTTGGCTAAGGAAGGTCTGACTGTGGTGGAGGACACCCCCAGCAGCCAGGCCTCTAATCACTTCTTGAGACGGGCCAAGAGCCTGTCATCTCTGGGGGGTCCCTGACGTCCTTTAACGCCCAAATCTGTCACACACCTGCCCCCGTCCTTTACGGGGCCTGAGGGGCAGCTCGCACACTGGATCTGAGCCGATGAGACCAGTTATCAGCCCCTCCTGCAGCACTTCAATAACAACGTCCGTGTCAGGTTACCCTACACACACAGACAGGGGGGGAATCAAAGGCCACTCTCAACATTAGGGAAGATTGACCAGAATTTAACCCTCGCCTGACCTCCTTGCAGGAGCCTCTGTGAGACAGTGTCCGGTTTCTCTGCTAGTTTAGCCCCTGAACTGTGAGGACGGATGGAGGGCTAGCTGAGCCTCTCACAGAGACCTCCAGGGACGGACGGCAGACTGAAGGCCTTTTAGGCTCAGCCTTTGTTGTCTCGCCATCCCTGATGTTTCCTGTGTGGGAATTCCCCGTAAAGAAGCTTGTTGCTCAGGTAAAGTTGTAAGAACGGCCCTGTGAAGCAGAATCATCTCAAATGAGGTCAGACTGCCCAGAGCGCGGTGCCACAGTCCATCATCAGCACGCCGCTCTGCCAACACAACACTCTCCACTCCTGCACCTGATTCCTCAGCAAAATGAGAGAGGAGAGGAGGAATTATTTTGGGATGTTGTACTCATTCTCTCTTTTCATGCCTGACGGGTAAAAGGGAAAAACCAGACTTAAATCACAGGCGACAGAGTGGTAAACCCGGGCTGGGTGCAGTGTTTGAATTGGACCAGCGTGCCCTCTTCATGAGACCAAGACCTTAAAGCGGCCCTGACAAATCCCCACCTCTGCTCCGCCGCAGATGGCAGAGCAATCCCCCCGGCCAATGAATAAAGGAGGAGGTGTTGAGCCCTAATATCCCGCTGCCATTCTGAGGTGACAGTCGCAGCCAAGTCAAACAGCACCGTGCAAAAATGACCCGATCACTGCAGCAGCTGTTCACTTAGGTACACAGGGATCCGTACAAGCAGATAATTGGACAGAAACTGATGCCGTGTTCAATGACGTCTGTGCAATCAGGTCTTTCCTCTGAACTCCTGCGCCACTCGGCCAAACCACCGTCAGACACGCTTCGTGTTGTTCTTACAGCTCTGTGTACTGAAGGCCTTCGCCATAATAATACTTATTTCTGCAACAGCCTGTGTGTGTGAGGGAGCAGGGATATATTTCATAACTCACTCACAGCCCGTCTCATGACATCAGGATGATAATTTTATGATGTACCGTTACTCTTATTAGGCTCATACAGGGGAGCATTGGTTCACTTTACCCAACAAGGAGCGAGAAGAAGAACTCAGCGGTAAAGAAGACACGCTGTTTGACAGAAAGAGCAGCTGATTGCGTGCAAGACCAAACACGTCAGATTACACCAAAGCCTCTTCCATCCGTGATATAATGACGCACGACAAAATAAAATAAACAATAAAGTGATCCCCGGCTGGAATGACCCACACGGATCCTGATTCTGCACGGCAGCTTTAGGAATCCATCTGTCTCTGGCCTGTCAAGTCCCACACAGAGCATCCTGCAGAAGTGAAGAGCAAACACGGCCCGCCATCTTTCATTTTCCTTTTATACGACACGGTTCTCACATGACTAGATAAATAAATCTGCGGCCTCTGTCCGACAGCTGGGCCATGCAAAGAGGAGGGAACAGGTGGGAGAAGCAGCTACTGTATCTGAGCTGAGGTCAGGGCCCAGGCTGAGGAGCCAATGACTCGATCACATCTGAAATTAATACGTTCTGATATTTAAATGTGCCATGAGCAGGGAAATACAATCAAATCTGACAAACAAGATTCAGTCCTGTCCTCCTCAGCAGCCAGCAGGACGCTATGATGGAGTCACATGACCAACACTCAGAGAGTCTCTGACCTGCAGCTGATCTCTGTCTGAATACCTGAGTGATTCTGCACACACACACTCTGCCTGCTCTCTGCCTGCAGACAGGATGGTGTGTGTGAGATATTCCAGGATTTGTCAGCCTGCATCTTCAGAGACAGTAAAATCTTGTCCTGGACTAAAACAGAACATCATCATCTAAATTCCCCGCGGCTGCAAACACCATTAAGGAATATGAATTCCATTCCACTCATGCCATCATCAAAGAATCAAATTAACATCTGTTGTTGTTTTACTTCAATTTGCTTGTAACATAAAAGCGTCATAAAAGTCTGGAGGGCTGACAGTGAGCTTACAGGATGCAGGAAAACGCACAATCCAGGCAGAGAGGAGGCGGTGATGACAGCTTCTGATGGTCTATGCATAGAGACATTAGTCCATCATCTGCAGCAGGCACCAACCCAAAACAAATGGCAGTCTGTGACAGCGGGACACAATCCATTAACCCCTATCACACAGCTCCCACTCTGAAGACGGAGCACGCCGATGTCCCACAGATAAGACAGAAAGACGGAGCCAGGGATGGGAGGGGCGATGTGTGGAGAGACGAGACGGAGATAACGGTGAGGAATTAAACTGCCATCATGAAAGCACAAAGCTCTTTGGTCATAGATTGTTTTGTTAATTGCCACAGGCTGAACTTCAGTTCCTGTCTTACTGGAAAACAGTAGCCGTGCGGTGTACGCAGGCCACTCGGTGGGTCTTCATTAAAACCAAACCGCAGCGTGAGGAGGAGGAGGAGGCCGCGGTCTCACTGCTCTCTGTGGGCGGCGTTGGCTTTGTCAGCCCTTCTTTGTAATTAGAACAGACCTCCTCCTCCTCCCACTGTAATTAAGAGCCAGAGGAAGTGTGCTGCAATTCAGCCTCCTGCTTTGTCATGCTGATCTGTCTCTGGGTCCAGGCTGATGCTGGGTGGGCCGCGGCTCAGACTGCTGCTGCAACATCAGCACGTATCGCTGATTACTGTAACAACAGATCAGATATTAACCGACTGTTTTGCCTCATGTATGATGTTCGGTTCAGTGGTTCAGTTGCTGGGAGCCTTCACAGGGTCACGTTACACTGAAATGTGTTTGATATTCTTCCTGTTTGTGAAAGTCAAACACATTTACTTCACACATAGAGAGCATCCACCCGTTTTAGATCATGTAAGGAACACAGTACGTATGTTTGAGACTTCCCGCTGACAACATTCAGTCAGGTTTGTTTTTTAATGACGACACTAAATGAAGTGTAACCGCTTTCACACACACAACGCACCACAAAGAGTCCATTTTCACCATCTTTCCTCTCTGTACGTGTCAGACGCTGCTTCCTCCACAACAACAATGGCGGCTGAAGTTGAGGTGCTGCTGCAAATTTACAGTGCTGTCCACAGAGAACTAGAGCCGTGTCACCAAAAGGTGCAAGAGTAACACACCAAATGTCATTTTGTGTGTGTTTGTGTGTAGTTAAAAGGTAAAAGTTGTGTTATACACCATGACGTGGTGTCACATTTCATGGCTGAAGTGTCAAACTGTCTGTCCTCCTGGTTGTGGTCCGGTCGGTCTGAGGTCAGTTGTCAGACGTCCTGGTCCTTGTTAGTCCATCACAGGTCTGATGGCAGCTGCACAGATGCATTGTTGGAGGGTGTGGTTGGAGTGAAGACATGCACGGGATGCTTCTGACCCTTAATAATCTGCCCCACAGATCAGTCAGGCCGTTTCTATTTATTTTCAGCTGATGACAGGTCAAGACGCGGATGGCGGCCATCGCACATTCTCAGGATGCATCCATGGGTTTTGATGTGGATTAAGGAGAGCTGTGATTGGCTGCTGGATGGTGACCTGAGTGTCTGATGCCACAGCGGGCCACACATTCCCAAAGGGACATCTCTGTTAGCACAGGGTGGGGATGTTTTCTGCTGCCGGTGAAGCATCCACTCCTGCTCCACCCGCTCCGCCTCGTCTCTCTGCTAACAAGACTGTGATTGGATGATATTTTTAACCTGTTTGTCCAAAGGTCCTTGGCATACCGAGGAAAGGAAAAAAAAGAGGAGCGACGTCTGGGAAGAAAGATGAGCCGTCATCGGAGCACATTTGTGTCAGGCCGTGTACGATGTGTTGCAGTAATCTATGGGAGCGCTTACGTCTGAGATGTGAAGGGGCATTCATCACGCTCCTCCTCAGTCTGTGGCAGAGGAAGAATTTTAATGCAACACTCGGAGATACATCACAGGTGGACAGTGAGGCACTCTCAGCACTGTGAGGGTCCTCAGTGAGAGCATCAGGAGGTCCAAAGCCTAAAGCCTACAAGCCAAGTCTCTTCTGAGCTCTGCCCTTTGAAGGACACAGTCTACAGAGGTGTGTCCACCTTAGGCGCCAAAGGTCGAGTCTGGAATGGCGGATGTGACGGACCATGATCTGCTTAAATCAAAGGCAGCCGGGCTCCACACTGATCCTCCAAACCGGCCAAAGAAGCAGCTCCATAAACACAGACATGTGGAATCAGGTTTCTGACATTTATATGCACCTGATATCAAAGCCAGGACAGTCCAGAAAGCAGAGCCTGAAGGCTCCTTCAAACTAAAGAAAGATGTCCCGCAGCCTCCTCAGACATCTCTTTATTCCTGAGACAAAGGAATGTTAGAACTCAGAACGCGTGTCTGTGTATTATTAGCACCTGTATAATGATAATGATGGAGAACATCAGTCACACAAACAGCTTCCCTCTGTTCAGATGTGTTTTTGATACACTGTGTGCTGATGCATCCTTCAAGTAAAAGAAAGCTGGATTTGTAGGAGCCTTCAGAATGAGACAGCAGTGCCGTGCCTCTACGATGCAGTTTAGTTTATCTGCATTTGACATCCTATAAGAAAGTCTCACCATCTGACTTGGCTGGAATCACACAGCATGCACACAGAATCGTCCCAAACCCCGGTACACATGCTCCGCCTCTCCTGATGCTGTAAAGATTCACTGCAGGGAGAAACACTTCCAGTTAATCTAAGTTCTTTCACGGACGCACAAACAGAAACACGGAGGATTTACAGGCCGTTGTGGTCGTGCTATAAAGAGCCTGCAGGCTGGATCTTCACCGAGATAAAAGGACGAGCTGATAATCTGTTCTGTCTCGGGCTGGGAGGTCATGAAATACACAGAGCTGCAACAATTACCCAGCAGCCCTGTGTGGACCAGGCCTGACGTTATATATTTATGAAGCTGTTCCAGAATGAAAGTGTCAGCAGTTTAAAAATCAAATTATCCATGGTGACAAAAACAGCCCAGATACACAGAGATAATCACGTGTGCAGCACAGAGCAGGCTGCATTTAACAACATGAAATCCGCCACCGTCTGCGCGCGGCTCGCCATCGTCTGGGCGGGATGTGTTTGTTGCAGCTGATGAGATCAGTGGTGGATCACGGCCGTCTGACAGCTCTGAGAACAGATCGGGTCAGGGTGTAATCTGAGGAAAACAAACTGAAACCATGAGTCATTACACACACCTGTGTCTTCCTCTGCGACACCCTGACCTCTTATATTGGTTCATTATGGTGCGGCTGATCATCATCATCACAGCAAACAGCAGCTCTGGCTCAGATTGTGAGGGGCAGGGAGGCCGGGCGCTGACAGGAACGGCTGCTTCCTGTCCAGACAGTGTGGATGTGCCGGTGTGGAACATGCCCCGCAGCACATCCCCGTCTCTCCGCACGGTGCCCATTATCTCCCATCGGGTACAAAGCAGCCCTGCTATGGCGAGCATTTCCTGCTTCCTCTCCTGCGGCAGGGCCAGGTACTTCCAACTGTAACCCAGCTGGAGAGCACAGAGAGGAGGAAGAGCATCTCGCCGGCCCGCAGTGTGCAGGAAGCACTGTTAAAGAACAAAGCCGCTCTGTGCTGGCTGGACTCAGCCTTCTTCAGGTCAGAAACTCAGAGGAGCAGCTGCTAACTAGGCCGTCTGTGGGCCTGTTCACACCAGATCACTGCTAAACTGATTCCCAAGTCTAGTTTTATTGTAGTGGTGCATTCAAAGGGTAAATGAAGTCTGTGCTTTCATTAAGTTTCATGATTCCTCTGAAGGAACAGGTGGCCCTGCAGCACCTGTCAGGCCTCATGAAACACTCTTTTTCACTCTTCTGATCAATCAGTGGATCATTTTTCTCATGTCTGCAGGTGAAACTAATTAAACTTATAAATATTCATGTTTGAATTTGTTTCTCCAAAAGTCTGTGGAATGCAGCAGCTGCTGGTGTTTTTCCATCTCTCTCTCGCTCTCCCAGTCTGTCTCTACCTGCACTGTTTGTCCTCCATGTCTGAGGACTGGAATCCTGCGCTGTACTTTGCATGTTTGCATGTTTGCATGTCACAAACTCACAGAGGTTGGGCCGTGCATCCAAAAACATGCAAAACAGACAGTTTGTTTAAACTCTTTGCTGAAAGCACATCTCTCCCAAACGCACAGCTTGGGTCTGAACAAAACATTTTTCTTTTCATGCGTCCGTCCGTCTGCTGCTCGGCTCGGCTTAGCTTGATGCATCTGTTTGTGGAGCAGAAAAAAAGCACCTGCATATCTCTCTCCCAGCTGAATTGCTCAGAAGCGCTGCCAAGTAGAACCGGACAGATGTGGGGACTGGATCTGCAGCAGACAACTCCATCACTCTCCCCGCTCATCCCTCCACATAAATCTCTGTCTATCACGCCTGCTGCAGCCGTCCTCTGAATCCCATTAGTCTGTGTCTGCTGCAGAGGGCGTTTGGAAGTGAAAATGTGGAAACAAAGGTGCTGCCGCTCCGCAGGCTGTGCGCTGTAGGTCAGGGGCGACATGTGTGGTCCATCCTCTTCCTACACGCTGTAACCATGTGCTGCGTGCGACTCACAAAGGAAGTCGATGAGGACAAAGGAAGAGCTATCAGACGCCACTTCCTCCAAACCCCGTCCCTCTGTGCGTCTGCAGGTTTGGGTGTTCTCACTGGTTAAAAATGCACCTTGGCACTAACAGGCCCCGCTGGGATAATAGCTGAAAATGAGTTTCTTGTTACAGTCCTGTGAATCTGACAGTGACATTCTTCACATTATTGAGCTCCATTAAAGACGCCGTCACTTCTCATAAAGCCAGGAAAGCCGTCCAATCCGCTGACCTGTATATGGGTTCTCCGGGCCAATAACTGGTGTGTAATGTTCTTGGTTACTTCCTTGGCTTGTCACTTGGTGCATATTAAATATTGTCCATGAAGTGTGTGTGTGTGTGTGGTAGGAAGGGAGTGACTACAAAGACATTATTCACTGTGAGGAACAGACGAGTGGAATGAAGTCCAGATTGGACAGGACCAGCCAGCAGGAGATGAAAGTCAGCCGAAGCGGTTCACGTGTCCGCAGAGAGCGGCGTCTGGACAGGTTTGAAATGATACGCGAGGCGGTGAAAGTCACAGCTACGGCGCATGGCTGTGGTCACGGTCGTTTTAACGGCCTCTCCCTCTGCTGAAGCATGAAAATAAAAACAACACGTCTGCTTTGACAAGAATGTGGGACTAATCAGCGCCAGGGAGGCCGGCACTCAAACGTGGCCTTCACTTCCATCAACCTCCAAGAAACCCTGAGTGTTTGCTCTGCAGCATACAGCTTGGTGGACGTGTGACACACAGACCGTCACACTAAGTGGACAGATATGCCACTGGAAGGCTGCAGCACAGATTTGACCCAGATCTCTGGAACTGTAGTGATGAGGATCGGGGTCTCCACTTCAGCTGCATGTTACCCAGAACCCCCTTTGTGTTGCGTGGCATGGCGGCCGTCAGTGGACAGTTGACGTTCTCCTCTGATGACACCAGCCTGTTCAGATCTGTTCGTCTTACATCGTTTAATTAAATTATTTATCGTCTAATGAATAAACTGTTGAAGGAGCTCCCTGCAAGTTTTACAGGAGGAAAAATGTAAAGAATATGTAGAGCGGAGCAGGACCTGGGTCCAGAGTGTGTGTGTAAATCTCATTAGCTGTATAACCAGCTGTCCGAGCTGTGCAATTACTGAATAATAAATGTGAGATTAATCAGAAAAAGGGCTTGGTGTTTGTGCGAGGGGATTAATCTTGTCCTTGTTACGCCAACGGCAAGAGGCATTATTCATGATCCCTCCGTTCCTCACTCCCGCCCGCCCCCTCTGGAATGAGAAATACAAGTCTAAGCCAAGAGCGAGCAGTTACCCTCCAACTCCACGGACCCTGACAAAACACAGTGGTAATTATGTTAAATTATTGGTATAAACAAACTGATGAATGGCCTCTGAACTCCGTGTGTGTGTGTGTGTGTGTGTGTGTGTGTGTGTGTGTGTGTGTGTGTGTGTGTGTGTGTACAATAAGAGTAGAGTGGCTGCTCTTTGTCAGAGTGGGAACATTTGTTTCCAAATCAACACTGCAAATATTATTTCATACAAAGTTATTAAAGCTATTATTAGAAAATTTAAAAAATACAGTCACAAGTGAAGACCTGCTTGTGGGACTTAATTGAAAACGCTCTGCTCTCCAGAGAGAATATCGGTGCCAAGCTCAGACGTGCTGGCAGTGAGGAGGAGCGGTTAGAGAATCTTTAACGGGCCACAATCCATTATGGAGTCGTAAATGTCCTCAGGAATACACACAGCACTGCAGAGGGGGACGTGTCCGTACGCTGCACATTTATGTGGCTGTAAGAAGAGCTTTTATAAGGACTTTGTGCCGGTTTATGAATGTAAAAGCTGAGACGTTTAATCTGGAAAAAGATCAGAGTTTTTATCTAATAATAACAAAAAGCGTGCAGTCTTTGCGGTCGATGATCGGCTCTGCCTCTGGATCCACTCTCAGCCCGTCATGGAAACATGGACCTGTGTCCTCTGCCCCCAGACCTGCAGCACCACCTCAGAGGACGAAGCTCTCTGGAGGTCTCACGTCTGCAAAGACCTCATTTATGGAATCCAGGGTGTCATCAGCGTGTCCCCTTCATGTGGGACGGTGACAAAGCTGCTCAACGCGACGTTGGAAAGGCTTCAGCATCAAAAGACACGTTCAAGGAGACGTCATGTACGACTTCAGGTCCACAACTTTTAACACAAATATGAAAAACAAACCCTCCTTTCGGCTCAGCATTATTCAGTCCTCTTTCATCCCTTCCTGATGGGGATGCCAACTTTCACAAAAGCATATTTGGGTTTTACAGCCACTTTTATGGGCACACCTGGAAACTGCCCCACAAGGGTCACAGATTGAAATATTACGAGCATCATGGCTGCCAAACAACAGTCCTGTTTAACCACATTTGTCTCCTGCCAGTCTCTGCCTGAGGTGACAGGCAGGCTGTGTCTCCGCTCTCTGCGCTCTAACAGTTTATTTTCTGCCTGCTATAAAAAGACGCGGTTATCGGTCCTTTCAGTAGTTTATGGTCCTTCTGGATCTCTGCCACAGTGTGAAAGGCTCCACACTCACTCAGACCCAAACCTACACAGAGGGCTACACTCGCTACAGAAACTCTGTACAAGTCAGAAACTGTACGAGTCAAAACAAACATTCAACATGAAATCCAGTCTTAATGGGTCGCACATTAATCTCTGCGGCCTGCGCCGCTTTTCATCAGCAGGTCGTTGTCATCACAACGCAAAGAGCTGCTGAGGAATGATAAGTAGAGGGTTAAACCTTTGTGGGGGGGAACACGGCGTCAAACAGACCCTCAACCACCGCAGAGCATCCGGTTTCAGGGTGGGGGGGTGGGGGGGGACACACAGAGTCCCATTCAGAAGCTCTCACTGCAACACTTCACATGCACAGGTGGACACGTCGCTAAGATCACCAGCAGGAAGATGAGTTTCACTTCATAAAACATTCTCTGTGCAGTCCGAGCTGCGGCTGGTGCAGTTCCTTCAGTGTCCACCAGAGGCTGGTTCCCAGCAGTGAGTCAGTCCTCACAGACCTCCATCTTTACAGCAGCAACATGTTTACAACCTGCTACGAAACACACGTCCACAAATGACTGCTGCCGCAAGTGTCGATCACTCGATGCAACGAAATAGTTTTGATTTAAGAATAATAATGAGCCTGTCAGGTGTTTCCTTGTTACCGCCTGCCTTTAAACATTTGCTGGTGTTTTGATGAGTTAATTCTACTTACACCAGAATTAATGCCAGTAACAAGGTGTGGAATTATTGATCACTGAACACATGGACGCTTCAAACATCACTTTCTAGCATAACACTTGTAGAAAGACGTGTTTTAGACAGAGCCAGGCCAGAGGGTTGTTCCTGCTAAGCTAGCTGTTGCTTCATAATTTCATACAGACATGAGAATCACGCTGACCTTGTGTGTTTTGTTTTCCGAACATTTAAAATGAGTCATTAATCAAGCACATACTTGCAGGCTGTAACAGTGAAGCAGCTCCTGCAGAGGGTGAAGTGTGTTTGTTGGTTTTTGTGTGCGAGCGCCGTGCTGTGCAGGACTCCAGCATGTCTGATTTTTACCCTGGGACCTGAACGCAGCCAAATAATTAAAACACAGATCTGGATCATCACTTCCTCTAACGAGCTGATCCTTTAAGCCAAGGCCTCCCTCTGCCCACGGCACTTCACCAAGAGCTAACCTCCAAACAAAGAGACACATGTAAAAACAAAAGCTCGCTCCAGCTACACAAACACACTCATTACAGAGTAAGAGCCATCCAGCAGGAGGAGGGTTCTGTTTTTCTGAATAAACGAACCTTCAGAACTTTGAACCAACATTCCTGACCAAAGTGCGGCCATTTAAATTTTGTTTGTCAGCTGGTGGGTGCCGATAAGCCGGGGAAGGACACTTTCAAATATCTGAACCCGGGCGCCTTCATGGCTTTTCTCCTGTTTGCACTTCAAAGGCTGAGCGACATATTTACACATAACATCTCCACCACAGTGAGCACTGATCTGATGTGAAGCTAACTGAAGACCTGGGTCATCTTCCTCACTCACCTCCAGCTCTGATGAAGCACCGCTGCAGACAGGACGACTCTGAGGGCCCCTCCATCACTTCCTCTGCTCCTACAGGGTCAGACAGGCACAGTTAGCCCTCAGAGGTAACAGGCGTGTGTCTGTGTATTGTGCATTAGAGGAGCCTGCAGCTCTTTATCTGGGCTCCTGCTGTTTGTTTGTGATGCTCATAGCCCACGTTGCCATGACACCTATCTGCATTTTTCATTCGCTGCTTTATCATGTGGCGGCCCTCCACTTTGTGGCTCCACAGATATCGTTTCCTTTTACACAGTGAATTTTATGGTCGGCTCCGCCATCGGCTTCGCCCGGAGGGTGGCCGTGAGCCGGCCGCCTCTGATGTACCTCCTCTCTGTGCTGTAATGTTGTCCTGAAAGCTCTGACTCAGACCAGGACGTGGCTCAGGACTGACTTACCACTCAGACCTCTGTGTGTGTGTCAGCTTATCATTTATGGTAACACACACCTTCCAGGTGGATGTATGAAGGCACCATTACAGAACCCAGCAATGGCGGCACAGTAGCAAAGAGAGACGCTCCTGTTAAACACAGAGAGAGTTCACACACGAGGCTCTCAGTCTGCGTCTGACAGGTTGTTTCTCCCGGGGTCAGTCCACCTCTGCAGGTCAGCTGTACACAAACATCAGTTATATCACTATGTCTCACATCTTTGTACACTTCTTAGTGTCCTGTACACGGCCACCTGTATCTTTGGTCCAGCTGTCCTTTAACACAAACATTAACCAACTTTAACCCTTAGTTTAGCACTGCCAGAGAAATAAGAGATCATTTCCAATAATAAACAAACAACAAACATGACTTCAGCTTTAAAGTGTTCACAGAACAGTTTTAACCAGTGCAGCGCTGAGATGGACTGTTAGCTCTGAAGTACCGGTACCGGTCCACACACAACATGCACACAAACAACACGACATGCACACAAACAACACGACATGCACACAAACAACACGACATGCACACAAACAGCACGACATGCACACAAACAACACGACATGCACACAAACAGCACGACATGCACATAAACAACACAACATGCACACAAACAGCACGACATGCACATAAACAACACAACATGCACATAAACAACACAACATGCACACAAACAGCACGACATGCACACAAACAACACAACATGCACATAAACAACACACAAACAACACAACATGCACATAAACAACACACAAACAACACAACATGCACACAAACAACACACAAACAACACAACATGCACACAAACAACACACAAACAACACAACATGCACACAAACAACACAACATGCACACAAACAACACACAAACAACACAACATGCACATAAACAACACGACATGCACACAAACAACACAACATGCACACAAACAACACACAAACAACACAACATGCACACAAACAACACACAAACAACACAACATGCACACAAACAACACAACATGCACACAAACAGTACCGCCCGCAGCGCGGGAGCGCCGCCATTAATGGCCGCTGCAGGTACCGCGGGGTTTAAGCCTCCTAACTTCGCTCAGAACGCTTCACTGAAGCTTCCACGCTGCTCATCTTCATCAGTTACTGACCTGTTCAACACGGAGCGGCTGCAGTTAAAGGACGCGAAGATCGCGCGAGTTGTGTTTGCGGTGTAACTGCGTCCCCCCTCCCCCCGGAAACAACCCTGCGCGCAACAGTTCCGGTGCCGACAGGCGCGCTCACGGTCTCTGTGTACGAGCACAGTTCATGTGAAGAATACATAAAATATTATTATACATTATACATAAACATGAACAGGGCTTGTGTATGAACCCGGTTATATTTTGGTTCTTCTGACAGAGCCGGGCTGCTGCCTGCGGCTTTATGCTAAGCTAGGTGGCTAAGTGGCTTTAAATCAAACATCATATTATGAGTGTGTGTGTTTAAACGTCTCGTCTAACAGTTGGCATAAAGTAAATGTGTGTTTCCCTGCTCTGCACAGCAGGACTGTGTTTACCGTTCTTCTGACCGTCCGTCAGTCCGTGCCTCTCTGCGGTCCGTGCCCTCTGCTAAGATGGAAAAACATGTCAGCGCCTCGTGGTGCTCGCCTGTCCGCCCGCGGCCCTGTTAGCACCTTCTTCATCATCCGCGCTGTGTTTATGTGCTGTACCAGCGCGGCGCTGCAGCCGCTGACCTACAGCGGATTGTTTACATGTCCCCGCGGGGATGATAAGTGACTCTTATCCTGCTCTTGTGTGCGGCTCAGTGTGGTTTGATATGTGTTATTCTTCGCCTGCGTGTTTGATGATGAAATGCCAGCAGGCCGTGGCAAAATAAATTCAGAATGATAAGGCTGCAGAAAAATAATTAAAGCCCCTGAGTGGTGTTTCTGTTGGCCGGCAGCGAGGTCGCTGTGCGTGGAGGTCGATGGCATGTGGGGCACGCCAGACTGACAAACACTGCTTTATACGTCGGGAGGGCGGCGAGAGTGGATGGAAACCGCAAACATCACATCAGCGCACATAAAGAGGCTCCGAGGCCTCGCATGGCGGCCCTCAGAGCGCAAGAACAGCAGCGAGGCGGGAACAGGTCAAACCCGTCCATAGGCATCAGAGTGATGGAGGTGATGGCCTCTCAGACTCTCAGACCACAGGCGGCGACTCGGTGCCTGTGACAGCATCTTGAGCCAGCTCTCAGGTCTGAGGCCTTCCCAGGATTCTGTGGGAAAACCTCGCCCTGCGTGAGATCTGAGGCGGGTTTGTTGTCGTGTTGAGCGCCATGCCAGAACCCGCTGTCACGTCGTCACGCCACTTCCAGCACTAAGCTGAATGAGAGCCTTTAAAACGAGCATGCTTGGAGAACATTCCGGTGTGTGCGGATATCTCCACATCTCCGGAGTGTTTTCACCACACGGTCCATGCCAGATGTGGCCTTTGAGTCCTGGTCCAGCCGGGCACTCTCGCTCTAACCCTGCCCCGGGACGCCCGCCACTGTTCTGGGCCCCTTAAATCACGGCTCCCCCCCGTTTTCTGTTTATACGGGCCGTGCCAACTGGATCCGGGATCGCAGGCCGCGGGTTTATTTTAATTATCCATGGAGAGCAGTTCCGATGCATTTTAGAGTGACTCACCCACTGCTGCTCTCTGTCAGATCAGTACCAATAGAACACATTTAAAAACTGATCGATGAGTCACAGGAGCAGCGTGATGATGTCACCGACATCATTTTAAACCTTTGATTTGTTGACTTCATATCTCTGAGCTGCAGAGCTCCTGTGTTCTTCTCCATGAATATGTACTTTATCCAGGTTCAGATGAGATCTTACACATATGTAGAAGCAGCAGGGGTTGAGCCGTGCTCTGTGAGTCCCTGTGACACCGGCTCTCTGCCAGAAGTCTGTTTTATTCAAAACACATGAGTGGCTGTGGAGAGGCCGAGCCGAGGCCTCCGCTCGCCGTGCAGCCATCAGGACTCTGAGCACAGACGCAGACATTTCCAACTTATCGGGCCGGGTTTCGGGTTTCCTGTGTGTGCACGCGCAGCGGCTCGGTGTTTGGAGTCAGCTCTGGCTTTTATTCAATCAGCCCAAAGATTCCATCTGTGACTGCTTCCTGCTCCACCTCCACCTCCTCTCTGTGGCCTGCAGCGCGTCGTTCAGACCGCTGAACATGAACTGCAGCCCGGCGCAGAGCGACAGCTCCTCCAGCCGCGCCTCTTACTTCAGGTTTTTATTGGTGAAGGAGAACAGCACTCTCACACAGAGCACCTTTTCCCACACCGCTCAGCTCGGAGCGCTGCAGCTGCAGCAGGATCGCTTCCTTTACCTCACCTGCTCCACACTCTCTGACTGAGGACTGTAAGTTTAGTGCTGTGTGCAGGTCTGTGGACCTCTTCCTGTTTCACACTCTGGATTTAAATTCATTTTCGTGCAGATGTTGAAAGAAAGAAAAGTGGGGCTGTAGTTATTAAAACTCTGCAGGGGGAGGTGACGTAAAGCAGCCGAGACCTGAGTCACCGCGCTGCAGAGACAGGAGGGAGGAACGGCCAAGAAGGTCCTGGGTAAATCACCAAACCTGGGGGGAGTGGATCTCGCCATCACTGACAGCGATCGCTGAACATCCAACAAAATGACGTCTGAAGCTTTTCTACACGATGAAAGAGCGTATGTGGTTCTTCAGAAGGTCAAAGGTCACATCTACAACCAGACCATGGTGCCATCAGGTTGCTCCTCTTCATCAGACAGCTCCTCCTCCTCCTCACCACACCAGCTCCTGGGAAAAGCAGCGAAGGCGCCGTGACCCACAACATCTGCTGCTAATGTGGGTCAGTTTGAAAACAGTGCTGCACATGACAACTACACAAAAAACACAGCCGCCATGAATCAGCGCCGGCTGCCTGTTATTCCTCAGCACTTGTATCAACACGCCAAGACGCCCGCTGAGCTGTGAAATTTTCTGCACCGAGACGCCCGTCGGTTCTCCTCCAAATCCAAAAAAGGTTCTTCCTGGGCCGGGGTCAGGCGAGGAGAGCGCGAGGAACCCGCCGAGTGTTTAGTGGACAAACAGCAGTCGAGTTATGCTGTGTGTTGTGACTGATCCAGCTGCAGGCTGCGTGGGTCAGAGAGCCCACTCATCCCGGGTCCATTAATGCAGATTAAAGAATCCACGGTGGGACTGAAGCTGCCTCACTGCAGGCCTCCTTATCAGAAACCGTGACCTCTGCAAACAGAGCGCGCTCCTGCTATCAGCTTTCAGAGGACGGCAAACATCTGCACTGGACATGAGCAGGCGGCGACTCTGAGGAGGAGCTGTGAGGAGGAGCACTGATACGGCGTCCATTAGCTGCTCCAGTCCCTCCTCCAGCCTGGAAGATGGCCGCCGCCGCCACACAGGACACAGCACCACGCTGTCAGCTCGCCGGCCGAGTCGAGTTCATCACACGTCAGAAGATAATCTGCCACTTCCGAGGTGGATGAGACCATGTGTGACTGAAGAACCGCATCCAGCACAGACCCCTGATCCTCTGCTGTGGCCTCCCTTTTATTCTTCTTCTGTGGTGCATGAAGAGCTTTTCTTACAATTCATTTTCTGTTCGTGTGGCGGCAGGAAGTCGAGTCAGATGCCATTTTTTTTCTCACACTTTTCCTTTTCACTTTTGTGAATTGCCTTTTTGTTCCAAACTGCCCCCCCCCTCGCTCAGACGACATGTGTCAGCTGACCTCTAAATAGGGAAGTTTTATGCAGCTGACCTCTGACCTTTCACGTCTCTGTATTTATGTCTGAGAAAATAGTGAAATTATGACACTTAACACTGTGTCTGAGACAGCTCTGTGAGGACCGGGGTGGGGGGTGCAGGTCAGACCATGACAGCCTTCTCTGGTTTAACAGCTGAGACACATAAAAACCAGAGAAACGCCACATTCAGCCAAAGGCCCGGGCTTCTGATCCACAGCGATGTGTGGAGACAAACTTACATAAAGTTCAGTTCATTATCAGCAGCGAGGCGCCCGTTAAAAACTCTTTGACCTGCAAAGACCGTGACGACTGGCTGAAACAGAAACAGTGACATGGGGCCCCCTAGAGGACAAGAGCGGAACGTCAGCTCTGCCAGTGAATAATGAGAGAACATCCGACCTTTACCCGCCATGTACGCCATCCCCTCTGTGTTTGAGCTCCAGATTGTCTTTAATTGTTTTTTTTAATAGAAATAATCTTTTGGCAATTATCAGAACACCTTCCAGATGTTTTCCAGATGTCTTTAAAGACAGATGGTCTCTGCACAATCAACAGAGCACAGACAAACTCAGCTGAGAGGAAACTTTCAGTCCAGTTGTCAGCTCAGAGGCCGAAGCCCCGTCACAGGCCTCCTTTTGTCCGCTCCTGTCCCAGAGTCCGTGGCGCAGCAGTGACGGTTGGATGTTTAGAACAGAGAGCAGCAGCTCAGCTGTCAGGGCTGTTGGACGTGTCAGCACAGCAAACCTCTGCAGCCTCCGACAGCCGCCCTGTGATTTGAGACGTGGTGGAGGTGCCGCCTCTGACACGCCTTAGCACAGAGCCATGTGTGAGCAGCAACTTCACGCATCCATCCCAGCTGAGGCCTGGCCTCCGCGCTTTGATCATCCTCCTGATGGGCGGTCACAGTGGTTGGTTGCACTCTTTGGCTCAATCAGGCGCTCTCTTGATCTCCGAGCTGCAACTCCACCAAAACCGGAGACCTGCCCGCCACCGAGAGCCCGTCAACGAGCAATCAGACTCCCTCTTATCTGTTCGCCTGGCTGCGTGCGGATGGTAATCAGTCCCATATCTCAGTAATGGTGTTCCTGTTAATTGCCTCCCTCCTTTGTGGCTGTATTCCCTTTCGTTTATGATCTCTATCTGTAAATGAGGTCAGAGGCATATGGATCTCGTTCCCAGCCTGGCTCTGCTGAGTCCTATAAGGGGACGGTTGGAGGCCTGCCGCCTCACATCTTGTCACCGCTGAGGTTGTTGGTTGGGATCCTTGTGTGACCCTGGACTCAGTACATGGCGGTGCTTGCTGCAGTGGGAGCACTTCATCATGACTCAGGTCCCCATGAGAGCGGAGTCATTTGCATATTCATGGCGCTCAGACCTGGTAACGGTGTGATATCTGAATGCCTCCGAGGCGCCTCAGCCTCCTGTCTGAGCTACATGCAAATACCAGAGTGATGATTGGGTTGATCACACCATCACGGGGCCCGGCCTGACCCGGTGGAACCGGTCAGGATGGAGCAGCGGCTGACACCGCATGACAAACACTGAAAAAATGAATTTGACAAATGAACTATGATGCAAATATTCATCTTTGGAGATGGAGATCTGTGCAGATCCAGGGTCAGCGGGGGCAACCCGAGTCCTCTTTTGTCTCCTTCTCCCCCACCTCCAACCCTCCAACCCTTCCTTCTCTGGGAGGGGGGGCTGAGCCGTCACTCCTTTCAAGCTTCTCCTCATGCATAAATAAACCTGTGCCTTCCCCTCCCCGGGCCTGCTCGGGGGAGCAGGAGGTCTCAGAGCATTCCTCCATGAAGACTTTCCCTTTTCTAACTTAGCTTTGATTTTACGCTCGTTATCCCCCCTGCAGCTCTGCTGGTCCTGGACAACAGAGTCCATACCTGATGAAACAATGAGGGGGGGCATTGTCTTCCTGCTCCACACCACCACCACAAGAGGAGAGGAAAAAGGGGGGAGACACCATCCTGCCCTGTTTTCTGCCGACCAAATCAAATTGTGAAAGAAGAGCTTCTTCAGTCTCACCCCGCCAGCTCCTCAGAACCTTTTGTTATTCACGGGTGCCCAGCTGTTGTTGCTGCTGCCGTCAAAGCAGAGGACCTTCTCTCCATGATCTTCAACCTCGTCCCTCCTAATGATGCCCCGAGGGCGGAAAGGGGAGGAGGGTGAGGAGGGTGAGGAGGACAGGTGGCGGGGGTGAAAGGAGACAAACTCTGCTCACTCTCACACAAGACAGCCATCATCAGAACCGCAGAATAACCCACAAACAGAAGGAGTTTTTAAGAAAAGGATCATCGAGCTTTAATCACAAACTCTGAGCTCACACAACATTTAGTGCTATTGTTTGTAGGTTTACCCAGACCCACCCCCTGAGGTCCTCCACCACATATAAACCATGTTTCCCACCAACGGTTAGAACTGATGAAGCTGCTTGGATGAAGTCCAGACGCCTCGCTTCAAGCTTCTCTACGTATTATTAAGACCTGGATGACTGAGAATCTTCATCAACATATCACAGGCCAGTCAGATGGTACCATGCTGACCCCTAGTGTCACTCCAATGAAACTACAGTTTTAAAAACACAAAGAGCCCTCACAGGAGGACTGCAATCATGCTGCTTTCATGACAGAGCTTCATCTGTCCTCATGGACGTGCAGGGACAGAGGACTCCCTGGATACCCCCCCTGAGTCTGCAGGGTTAATCTTAGGCAGGCTGGTGCTACTTTTCCTGCAGTATTCCGGGCTAGACCTCATCCAGTCAGGAGCCTGTGACCTCACTGTGGCACTTTTACTGAGCCTACCCACCCTCTGGATGGGCCTGCGTGTCTGAGGGGCCGTGGAAACCCTTCTGACTTGTGGAGGGACCGCTCGCCACGGATCGGCCCCCGGGGGATCTTGTGTGAGCTGCGGTGGATCCTGCAGGCGATCAGGAGGTCCCCAGGAGTCTCGCAGCCTGGCATTGTTCTCCATGTTAATGCTGGCTTGGTCCGTGCACCGCGCCTTCTGGATGGCATTCAGTCTGAGGAGGATGGCGTCACGGGTCGGAGGATGATGAGGACCCCTCTTCCTCATCCGCTCTCGTGCTGCCTTCTCGCTCACAGCCACAGACGGTTCAGCGCTCTCACAGCGCTCTTTGGCTGTAAAGGAAGTGAAGGAACCGTTTAAAGCCTTTAGCAGAGCCTGAGAGGACATCTGGAGACAGAAACCCTCCAACCACACATGAACCTGCTTACCCTGTAAGCACACGGAGCCGGATCTGGACAGCAGCTGGGCCCTTCTTGTCTTCGTGCTGTGAACCAAAGGCCGCTGCGCTGCGTCGCCTGCCCCGAGCAGAGCTGCAGGTGTCTGTCCCTGAGCGTCACTATCTGCGTAATCCCAGAACACTTTGGCAAACTGGTAGAGCTTCACGCCGTGTGTCGAGTTCACCAGCATCCTGAAGGAGAGCGGACCAAAACTGGTTAGAGACAGGAGGACTAAACCAGTCCTGCTTCAACGAGAGAGCGTCACCTGTCATCGTGGACGTGCAGGGACAGAAGACCGCCTGCTTCAGTCTCTGCTGTGATTTCTTCCAAACGGTCTCCAGTCAGGAAATTAAAGATCCGAATCTTCCCGTTCACACAGCTGGTTATGACCCGAAGGTACATGAGGGTCAGAGATCTGACCTCCCTGCGGTCAGAAGACGCTGTGAACATCTAAACTTCCAGGTTTTTTACAGCTTCAGGCGTTTCTCACTTACATCGGGTGGTCAAAGGTCATCAGACAGTCTATGGCAGCACAGTTGGTGCTCCACGCCATCACTCTGCCGTTTGTGTCCCCAGAGAGGAGGTGCCAGTCGTCACAGAACAGGCACTTCACCGGACTCCCGTGAGCGCCGATCACCTTCAGAAAAGCGTGATTAATGTTTTATCCACAGCAGAGAGTCAGAGAAAGAACCAGAAAGAAAGGCGTCCTCACCCTGAGCAGAGCGGCATGCTCCACGCTCCATATCTTGACCAGGCCTTGATCGCAGCTGCTGTACACGGTGGTTCCTCTGATCCTCACACAGCGCACCCAGCTGGGGTGTTTGAAAAAAAGGCCCGCTAAACGCTTCCTCGTGTTCAGGCACCACACTGACGAAACAGTTCACACGTTCAGGAACACCCTGTTCTTCAAATGCTCTTTAAATGTGAACAAACCTTTAACTGAACGGTCTTTGGCTCCGGACACCAGCCTCCCAGCGTGGACATCCAGGCAGCTGACGGTGCCGGTGTGACCATAGAACACCGTCTCACACCTGTCTGTCTTCAAACTCCAACACCTGCAGGTGAGACAGCGGCATTAATAAACTCCCAGCGTCCTCGGCCTCGGTCCTTTCTCAGGATGTGAGGACGCTCACCTGATACTGGCGTCACAGCCGCCGGTGATCAGCAGACCTCTGTCCTCACACAGCAGCACGGCCCGCACGCTGCCCAGGTGACCTTTCAGCACCGCCACGTGCTGTGCGTCCAGGCCCACGTGGAACAGGTGCACCACGCGGTCCTTTGAACCCATGGCCATCAGCGCGCCGCCCCTGAAGTCCAACACTCTCCAGGGGTCTTCTCTGCAGACACAGCTGAGCTCCATCAGTGGGACACAGTGTGTGTGTGTGTGTGTGTCTGTGTGTGTGTCTGTGTGTGTGTGTACACTCACTTTTCCAGCAGCACTTTGGTGAAATAGACGCAGCAGTAAACGTTGCGCTCCTCCATTTTCACTGGTTTGGTTTTGATGTTGGCGTAAGCGGCTTCAAACGTCCTGACCTGTGGAGACAATCACAACAACCAATCAGGGAGGAAGGATTCTGGTGCGGCCTTACGAGTGAAGGTGTTCGTGGGCTGACCGTGTGGCCAGCAGAGGTTCCGTCCTCCTCCTCCTCCTTCAGGGGCACCAGAACATCGACAAAGTTGGCATAGGTAGGACTGACCCTGTGAATACTGCTGCACCGCTGCAACAGAGAGGACTCATTACTGCTTCTTAGCCTGTAAATATGTACATAAATATTTGTACATCGGCTGAATCTGCACCTTCATCATGTCCTTCATCTGATCCTGAAGCTTTCTTCTGAACTTGATTTCCTCCATGGTTTCCTGAGCGAGGTGCCTCCAGTATGAAGAAACCTTCTTGCATCTTTTCAAAGTGTGCTCCTCTAACAGACCTGTTACACACACACACACAGAGGATGAGTTCTACACAGGTCTTAGACCACTTCTGAGTTACCAGCTGAATGAAACCACCAGCTTGCCTAAAATCCTCTTGGCCAGATCCACAGGCAGGCAGCCTATGAAGTCTTTGTATCTGCTGACTCCAGACAGGGACTTGGAGGCTCCAGGCACGACCATGAGAGCGGGGTCCTCCGAGTCCTCCGAGTCCTCATTGGTCTCACTGGCTCTGTGGCTGCTAGCTGTTGAGGTTGAGAAGGATAAAAGTCATCTTGCAGAGTGGGCCCACAGTGAACAGGAGTGTGAAGGTCTCACCGTTAACCCGCAGGAAGCCTCGTCTGTGTCTCACCAGCAGCGTGCTGGCCAAGTTGTAAACTGTGCGTAAAAGTTCCGCGTCACACAGCGATAAAATGTAACTGGACTTGAGCCAGTGTGGACTGCCGTCGAACCACCTCCGGATGCCGCTGACATCCAGGCCCCGCGGTCCTCCGTCCTGCCGGCCGTGTGAGCCGCGGCTCGGGTACTCCTCGGGGAACACTGGCCTTCTTGACCTGGAGTAAGCGAACAGCGTCCAGGTTGTCACTTCCAGCGCGGCCTGGATGCTCTCCAGCGCCGGAACGTCTCTGCAGCGTAAAAGCAGCTCCAGCACGAATTTCCTCTTAAACTCATCCGACGCGGTCCGCGAACCCCGAGCGTGGTCCGGCGGGCTCGGGTCGAAGATGCAGGAAGGACACAGCCCGCACCTGACGCGTCCGCCCGCCGCTTCATGGCACGACGAGCCAGCCTTCACAGAATCCATCATCCCGTCGATGCTGGGAACAGTTTGTGGAGTTTTTTGGTTGACGTTGCCAGGCAACAGTTGTTGTTTTGTTTTTTGAACAATAAAGGCAAACACACAACAAACCTCATTCATCTGGTTGTCTTGCAACAGCCGGGAATGGATGCTTAAGTTTTAATTAAATAAATTAATAAATAAATAAATTAAAGTTTTGTTACTGTAAAGACAAAAACGACGTGCGCCGCCCGGGAATCGAACCCGGGTCGCAAGAATGGGAATCTTGCATGATACCACTACACCAGCGGCGCTGCCATCACAGTCTGAGTCACAAGTCCTTATAAACTATTTAACACTGACAGCATCATTGACATAAAAGTAGCCGTTATGGCTTCTTTTTATCATTAAACAGAATGTTATCTAGAGAATCTGTGAATTGGGTTTTGTAAACGAAAACACGAACAAGAAATTTGAAGCGAGGCTTTTATTTTGTAAAGGAACAGGAAGACATGCCCTTACACTGAAAGGCGGGTTTATTTAGTTCCGGGGAATTGTCGTCGGTCTCGGTTGTGTTTGGATCTCATGTGCTAACGGCTAAATGCTACAACTGTGGAACGTCTGTTAGCAGATAATAAATATTACAGTAAGTGTTAGACAACTTTGTACAAACGCGTCTGTACGTCATGATGTGACGTATTAACCGGAAACAGTTGGCTTTGTATTTTAACTCCAGGCGGTTGGTTGTGTGTTGCTATATTTATTAAGCTGCTTTGGTGTTCGGTGTAACAGAGCAGCAGGACTGTGTAGCCCTGGTTTTACCACAGCGTGGGTTGTTTTCAACTGTGTAAAATAAACGTAAAGGTGGAGTACTTACATCCCACGGTGTGTAGTCTTTAGCGAGCTAGCTTAGCCTGCTAACTGTAGCTGTAGCGCCCTGTGTGTCTGTATTTAAAGTCCTCTCACTGTCCGCAGGGTGTTTACTCATGTCGGGCAGGAGCAACGGCGTGGAGTGGGTTGAGACGACCGAGGAGGTGGTGGTGGTGACAGAGGAGTGCCTCCATCCTGAAGACAGCTCCTCTCCTGCAGGTGCAGCACACAGCAAACTTTAAGCATGTACGGTCTGTCCCACAGGCTCTGAGACTGTCTCTGCTTGCAGTGACCCCAGTGTTGGAGCCAGAAGTCACACCCATCCAGAAGCTGCTGGAGACTGTGGGAGAAAACCAAGAGGGAGAAGATGGGTTCTGTGAGGAAATTGAACACTCTGCTGTCTGCTCTGTCTGCTGCGTTCTTTGTGATTAACTCCCTGCATGCCTCTGTCTCGCTCTTCAGGCTGTGAGGAGTGTCTGACTCTCTTCCAGGATCAGACTGATCCGCACAACCTTCAAGGCCCGTCTTTTATTCTGGACTTCCCAACGAGCATGGGCGTCCCGCAGAGGGCTCTCCTCACTTTACCCTTCGGCCTGACTGTGGGCAGATCCAGCATTCCCAGTGCAGGGATCGGGGTGCTCAATCACGGACCAACCGTGTCTCCGGGAATGCATTTTGGGCCAATGGAGGGGGAAGTGACGACGAGGGAAGCGGCCATGTCGAGTGACTTCTCCTGGGAGGTGAGCTGGATCTATAAAATAAAACTAGAAATCAAATTCAGTCCCAAAGTGAGGTCTAAACTCTGTGTGTCCTGTCAGATCTTTAAAGGCAAGGATCAGTACGAGTACATTGATGCTGCCAAAGAATCTCACTCCAACTGGATGAGGTATCGATTCCTTTGATTGTTCCACAGTTCTGACTCACGCACAGAATTCTTTTTAAAGTTTCTTACCTTCTGTCTGACCCAGGTACGTCAGCTCTGCTCGTAGTAAAGAGGAGACCAACCTGTTAGCAGTCCAGTATAAAGGCAGCATCCTCTTTCACTGCTGCCGCACCATACACACCGGGGACGAGCTCATGGTGTGGCCCAGCAGCAAGCGTGCCTCCCGCTTCAGTGAGGCGTGGACACAGGCGTGGTTGTTGAAGCTGAATGCAACAGGTACTTTCAGGTTTCTGTCATCTTATGATCAGATCTTCTCGGTGTCAGTTGACATATTTCCTCCTTCTTCTCCTTCCTCCACACAGAAAACATAACCATATCTGCGAGCTCTCAGATCTTCCTGTGCTCCCTCTGTCAGCTGTCCTTCACCACAGAGGCTTTCCTCCAGCGGCACATGGAACACTGTCACACACAGCCTCAGCCTGAACAGGCTGAACATCCTGCTTCCAGCGGCGACTCTGCAGCACCCTCTGAATTACCCGTGGAGTCGAACACCTGCGAGGACTGTGGGAAAAGTTTCAAGCAAATGCCTCATCTGAGGAGGCACAGGCTGTGCGTGCACTCCAACAAGCGGCCCTACTGCTGCCCACACTGCAGGCGCAGCTTCAGCCAGGCGTCCGGCCTCCTCAGACACCAGCAGGTCCACAGAAAGCAGGCGGTGATAAAAGCTCCTCATCAGAACAGCGAGGAAGAGCATGGGACGCCAGGGTCAGACCTTCATAGTGTAGCTGTGTCCGAGGAAACAAAGGGAACGAGTGAGGATCAGCGAGAGGTTCGGGAGGCAGCGTCCGCCCAGTCCAGCTGTCCAGACTGTGATAAGTGTTTCTCGAACGAGGCAGCCCTCAGGAAGCACAGGGTGACCGTCCACAAGAGGCCGTACGTCTGCACCGTGTGTCAGAAGTGCTTCGGCCAGTACAACGACCTCACCAGGCACCTGCGGCACCACGAAAAACGACCTGCGGGTGGCGGGGAAATACAGGAGGATCCACAGGGCGCTGCGGCCACCATGCCCTTCAGCTGTGCAGAGTGTTCGCTGACGTTCTCCTCAGTGGATTCCCTGGAGCAGCACATCAGCGAGCATCAATCTGAGGACGCTGCAATGGAAAGTCAAGAGGAGGATACGTCGGCTGATGTTGAAACTGTTAAACCAGGCCAAGGTCTCCCTCCTCGGCCTCAGAGAGTCGGAGCCAGGTCTAAAATTTCAGCCATAACGAAGCTCATAGCGCCTAAACGAAGAGCGAGCAGTCCTCCTCAGACGGAGAGGAGCTCCGCCGAGCAGGAGGCTCCTGCCGGGAGGCGCGGGAGGCTGACAAAGTACAAATGGTTCAGCTGCAACCGCTGCAAACACACATACGGAAACCCAGAGGACCTCAAGGCGCACAAGTGCAGTAAGAGACAGCACAAGTGTGGACAGTGCGGAGCCACCTTCAGTAAGTCTGGTTTCCTGAAACGTCACGAGCTCACGGTCCACGTGAAAGCGAAGCGTTACAACTGCGAGCGCTGCAGGAAGGTCTTCAGCACGCCCGCCAACCTCAAACAGCATCAGAAGAGCAACACCTGCATGAAGTATCACTGCGCGTCCGAGCTCTTCCCCTGCGCCCACTGTCAGTTCTCCTTCACCGTGAAGAGCTACCTGATCAAACACATCAAGAGGCACCACCCGGTGGAGTACCTGTCCCACTACGAGTCCAACGGCGTCATGGACCAGCTGGAGGAGGAGGAGGAGGGAGAGGAAAAGGAATGTGTGTGTCCTCGGTGTGGGAAGCGCTGCACAAACTCCAAAGCTCTCAAATCTCACACGTGCTTCAGGCAGGTGAAGGTCATGTACCTGTGCACCGACTGCGGAAAGGGCTTCACCAACCACTACGGACTGAAGCAGCACCAGCGCATCCACACGGGCGAGAAGCCGTACAGCTGTCCTCACTGCGGCAAGAGCTTCTCGTACGTCGGCCAGCTCAACGTGCACCTCAGGACCCACACGGGGGAGAAGCCCTACCTGTGCACACACTGCGGGGAGAGCTTCCGCCAGTCGGGAGACCTGAAGAGACATGAGCGGAAGCACACGGGCGTGAGGCCGTACAGCTGCCCCGAGTGCAGCAAAAGCTTCAGCCGGCCGCAGAGTCTCAAAGCGCACCAGCTGCTGCACCTGGGACAGAGAATGTTCAAGTGCACGCAGTGCGGGAAGAGCTTTTCCCGGAACTACCACCTCAGGAGGCACCACCAGAAGATGCACACGTAGCAGGTTCCACACTGCCGCCTGTGTGGAACCTGAAGAATTGCACTAAACAGTCTGGTTTGTGGTGACTGGGCTGTGAGGATGAGGATGATGAAGAACAAAAGGTTCAAAGCTGCAGCACAGACTCACAGAACGAATCATCGTCACTGTCGGCCTCAGCTGTGAAATAAACACGAGCTGCTCGGCGTCACTGTTGACCATTTATTCCACAAAACACACAATGCAAAGCATGTGCACTGTACAAGCCTTAATATTATGAAAATACTCATAACCATGCCTGTTGTTGTTTTTTTAAGTCATCTTAAATTGTGTGTTCCAGATCTACGTTTTTTACATGACACAGTATAACTTCGTCTACTGGACACGACCTCTTTGCATTGCTCCCGTCAGTGTTTGTCTCGTTCATACTTCCACCTTGACTATATTATAAATATTAAGTAAAATTAAAATATTTCAGTCTGACCTGAACTGTACAAACATACTGGTATGACAGTTGACACATTGACTCATTGAAACTGTGCGTAAACTGAAGCAGGTAGAAACCTGGCAGTGTGTTCCCGTGTGCTACACACAGCGGCGTCTCGAGCAGCTGCTGGTTAGAGACGAGCTTCTGAAAACTGCTGGTAGAGATCCCAGTAATGTTTCTTACATCAGTAGTCCTAACTAATATCAGTTACACAAGTCCTTCACAACATCCATTTGAGAGAGGGGGGGGGGGGGTCCATTGTCATTTGTGGCACAGCAGAAGAAGAAGAAGAAGCGAGGGGGGGGGGGGGCTCGTTAACGAGTCCTGATGTGTAGAAAATACACAAACACTTCTGAAGGTAGGCAGCAGGTGGTCCTCAGGGTGAAGGGCGGGTGACTGTCTGTACAGGAGACGGCTCACGCTCCTCCTCCAGGTCCAGTGAAGCCCCGCGGCGTCCTCACTGCAGTGTCCGTCCCAATTCACGCAAAATATACAACCCTCAATCTCATTAGTTTATATTATGTTAAATGTTATGCACATTCAAATTTTTTACAAACCAAACTGATTGTTAAACCACACGGCATCACGTCTGTACAAAAAAAAGAAAAGGTCACAAAACGAGGCAAACCCAAAGAAGGACTCTTTTTGGCAATTAAAAAGCAACAGCTTGGTCTCACAAAAACCACAAAGTAAAGGGTTAAATACAGGAAATGGAAAACGGAACTCACACCTAGAGCTGGACACAGTCTGTGTGATGGTGGATCTGCTCTGTCTGGAAGTGTTAACAGAAAAAGGGTTAAAAGGTTTAAACACGAAGGACCAAGCTGGAGCAGGGAGGAGAGACGCCCTGCGGCGAGCTCGACTCCTCCATCTGCTGTGATCATGGAATGAAGAACAAACAAGGCTTTTATAAAGGTTCCGATTTCAGCTCCTCCACCCGGCACTCCAGGTCGGCCACCTGGAAAACAGAGAGGGGAGAGTGAGGAGCAGAGTCATCGGCAGACGGCAGGTCAGAGGATCTGTGGAGCCCTACCTGCTCCTGCAGCTGTCCGGACTCCTCCTGCAGCTGCGTGGCCTCGGCCCCGACCTGGGCGCAGCGCTGCGTCTCCTTCTTCAGGTACTCGATCTCCCTGCACACACACAGAACCACAGTATTGATCTCTGAGCGCCCCACGCTGCTGGCCTCAGCTTCCTGCGGGGACGCCGTCCTACTTTTGCTGATACTCCTTGATGAGGCGCTTGGCTTTGCTGTATTTGCGCTCCAGGGCCTGATACTGAGCCTGCGTCTCCTTCAGGTGCTCGTCCACCACCTGGCACAGCCGCTGGGCCTCCATCCAGTAGCCCTCCAGCTTCTCCATCCGCTCCTTGTTCTCCTGCAGGGTCTGCTCCAGCTGGGCCTTATCCATGCGCCAGCGCTGCTTCTCCTGCTCCGCATGGTGCAGCTGGGAGGACGGAAACACACCCGTCAGCCACAGACCCACAGAATGCTCCCAAACACCGACATGTCATGTCAGCTCACCTTTCTTTTCAGCTGTTGGATCTCAGCCTGGGTCACAGCATGCTTTATCTGGAGCTTTAACAGAGAGAGACCCGTGTTAGCCTCAGCTCCATCAGACCATGAAGCCCCCCCGGAACGCTCGGCGTCTCACCTCTTTGTACTTATGGGCCAGCTTCTCAGGGTCCGTCTCCAGAGGAGACAAGTCCTCGTTCTCTGCCAAGTCGAACACCTCGATGGCGCTGGGATACGGCGGGCTAGCCTCCTCATCCTCGTCCTCTTCCTCATCTGTGCCATATTCTCCGCCCTGCGAGGCAGAGAAAGAGTTAGAGAGGTGCTGCTGAAGGACAGTTTGTTCATCTGTCCGCAACGTTTCTGAGGGAGCGACTGAGGACGAACAGAAGTGATGAAAGATCTGTGAGCAAACATGGAAAGCTTCCCTTCTGTGTTATGACACCAACTGGACACTAGATGGTGCAAAAGAACACTCTTTTCCCTCCCCTTATAAAACCCACTGCTTTTCAAGAACCACCCCCCCCCCCCCCCCCCCCCCCCCCCCCCCCCCCCGAGCGCCTTCCTCGTCCGTCTCACACCAAACACCAGAGACACCAAAGTGAAGGGGCTCCTGAGGACGCGGCCCGAGTCGTCCTGATGTTCTGTGAGCTGAGCCCACTGTGTGACTGTGTGAGGCTTCACACCACAACAAGAGGTGCAGGGATAAATGTCATAATCCTAAAACCAAAGGGGTCAACGGAGGATTCTGGATGCTGTGCACGGGGCAGCATTAAATCATGTTTTATATCAGAAAACAGCAGAGAGGGTTGGTGACCCCCTCACACTGACCTCCTGTTCGTCCATGTACTGGTTGTAGCGCTGCTCCATCATCTCCCTCTGCCAGCGCTCCTGCTCCAGGGTCTGCTGGATGAGCTGGGCCACCTCGCTCTGCTCGCCCGGCTTCTCTCGACCAATCACAAACCTGCATTCAGACATTGGATCAGTGAGAGGATGAAGGTGATGAGGAGGAGCTCGGCGCTGACACTTTAGATGCTGATAGAAGTTCCTTCTACCACAGAACACGTACGCTGGCTGAGAGCCGAGCCATCCTTCATCTGAATAATACATGTGAGCAGTGTAGGCCCTGGCTCCATGGCTGTGTTTCCATATCCACTGCTCGCAGCCTTTATGTGATGTGTTCGTGCAGTGAGGCTCTCTGAGGGCAGAAAATGGCTTCCTGTTTACAGCCATCCTCCTCTTAGAGGCTAAAGACTCGGCCCTGCCCTCTGCTCTGGGGCAGGTGATACGTGTTTGATACAAGCTCACAAATCTCCGTCCGCCTGAAGCCACAGACGGCTCTTACACCAGCCACCGCAGCCGCTCAGCTCCTGCAGCGCTAACGGGTAATTAAACGCTCACAAACACTTCCTGTCCCAGCCTGACGTCTTTAATGAATAGGTCTGAGCTCTGCTGCCCCTCGCGTCACTGCAGAGGATCCATAATGAATGAGCTATCAGTGGAGCAGTCTGATCTGTGCACGTCAACAATTATCCCAACATCCCTGACCACTAAACTCTGAATTATGAATGACGAGCCCACAGGAAGAGCCTAAATAACCTGCTGATGCCCGCTGTGTTCCTGATAACCCGCCCTGCTCGGGACTGAGGGGTGTAATCAGGACCCTGTGAGACCTGCGATAGAGATCTGCAGTCTGCTGCAGAGTGGACCGGATGTGGTAGAAGCCGGCCCTGCGTGTCAGACGGGCTGCGGCTGCATATCAAAGGGAAGCATCTCTTCAGGGACGACTGCTGGATGTCACAGCAAGTTGTAGCAACGAACCAAAAAAGACTCACAGCTGAGGCCCTCAGAGAAACCACAGACCAGCAGCTGTGCTCAGCAGCGCCCGGAGCTACATGCTAACACTGATTAGCAGTCTGCTGTGCTGGGAGTTTCCTGTAAATCCATCCTGCGGCTGCTGACATATTGAAACGGACACACGGACTCAAGCAGCAACAACAAAGACTCTTACTTGACGGTCCCTGACGTGTTCCTGAGTACAGAGGCGGCGAAGCTTTGGGTGACTCCCACCAAACTGGTCCCGTCCACCTCCACAATCAGATCGTTGACCTGGATCCTGCAGGAGACAGTTCAGACAGCTCAGCTCGGGCTGTGCGCTCGCTGTAAGCCCACACAGGCTCCGCTCCTCAGTCCTTGTTCTTGGCAGTCAAACAGTGAAGCCTCCACTCCTGGAAATAAACTGCTAAGCTAGCATGCAGCCGTTATCATGAATGAACGTACCTGCCATCCCGGTGTGCCGCTCCTCCCTCCGTCACCGTCTTCACGAAGATGCCCAGCTTCTCCAGGCCCATGTCGGCGCCTGCACCCATCCCGATGATGCTGATGCCCAGGCCGTCACCGTCTGAAACACAGCAGCACCACAGGGTGACCCACTGACCACAGGGGGACCCACCGACCACAGGGGGACCCACCGACCACAGGGGGACCCACCGACCACCGACCACAGGGGGACCCACCGACCACAGGGGGACCCACCGACCACAGGGGGACCCACCGACCACAGGGGGACCCTCTGACCACAGGGGGACCCACAGGGGGACCCTCTGACCACAGGGGGACCCACAGGGGGACCCTCTGACCATAGGGGGACCCATCGTTCACACTGAACATGTGGTATCTGCTGCACATGTCTACATGCAGCCTGCTGTGTTGTGTTATATGTGTGTATATGTTAATGAGCTGTAACGCTGACGCCCACCTGCACTGTAACATGTCTGAGTCACATCCACTGATACCGCCACACTGTACCTTTCTCCAGCTCCACGGGGAACAGGTCCAGCCTCTCCACCCTCTTCTCCAGCTCGTACTCAGCCGAGGCCGCCATGGGGTCCACATCCTCATTACGCCTGTCGTAGTCCTCGTTGGGATAGGTGGCAAACACCTGCAGGAGACAGACAGCGGGTCAGACTCAGAGTCATTGGTGTTTGTTTACAGCTCCATCTGTGTGTGAACAGGCTTTAAGATGAACTGTCAGAGGAAAGCCTGACCTCTGCATACACAGCGTCTGTCTGATGGAAACCAGCCCATCACTTGCTGTGTCCACCCTGAAGAAGCTGACTGTGTTTCCACGTCAACCGTCCATCACATACAGAAGCTGACTTCACCCTGTGAGTGTGTATGATGAGAGTGTGTGTGTGTATGATGAGTGTGTGCGTGTGTGTGTGTCGTGGTTTGATGATAACCGACCACCACTGTGAACATAATGCAGCAGAAATGTATTGATCATCTGTGTGTTGACGGCCGCAGCGCTCTGGTCGGCCTCTTGGCGGTGAGGGGGGGGGGGGGCTCTCATGGAGACAGAGGCCTCTGTTTTTCCCACATTCAGCCTGCTCTACCAGCAGGACAGTTTACATAACCACCTCCCGCATGCTAATGGAGGGCCTTCTGCAGCTGCTCGCTCTCACAGACTAAGCTGAATCTTTACAGGCCTCACTCTCACTCCTCTGAGGTGATTATGTATGCAGCAGCGAGCACTCACTCCGAGCCGGACCTTCTCCTTTCACACCTTCTTTGATTTGTTTGGTTAGATATTTTCTCCTCTGCTGCACTTCCCTCTCTCCAGCCTGTTCCTGTGTTAGCACAGTGCTGCATCTCTCGGCTCCAGAGCCGCTCTTCAGTCATACAGTACGGGCCCCGTCGCCCTGACAACCCCTCAGCAAAGAGCCCGTCACCTCCGACAGCTCCTTTCAGATGTAGCCGGCCCCTCCTCCTGCAGATGAATTCACTATCATTGTGCTCTCGTGCATCAGTGGACTCTGTACAAGCGTCTTATTTACAGTTTCAAATGTCATCATCACCGTCTCACGCACGAGGAGGCTTTCTGTCATGTTTTTATTTGAAGTATGAATGTAAACATGTTTAATGCCAGCTCCAGGCTGCCCCTTGTTTCCAGCCTTTATGCTAAGCTAGCTAAGCTAAAGTAATGATCTTGAGTGTTAATCCCCTCATCTAACACACAAACTTCTGATTCTTGTGGGCAGAATAATAATGAGGGAGCAGCAGCGCTCGTGCTGTCGGTGCACGCTGCAGAGGACAGCATGGGAGCAGCACTGACGTCGAATGGCTTCTGATTTAGGTTACCTTTGTATTTAGAGGGATTAACAGAATGTGGATTACAGACACACAAAATACACTGTTTGCATCCCAAGTAGCGGAGCGGCGTCCGAGCCCGCCCGCCCTCGCTGACACTCTCACGTGGCTCTGCCTCCCTCCTTGAGATCAGCAGGCCACAGCTGGTGGCGTGCGGCCGCCTGAGCACAACCACAGCAAAGTCCAGCACGGGTGGGCTGATGCAGGCCGGGCTGGGACCCTGTTAACACTTTCACCTCCGTCACACCTCCCACTGCAGACAGACTAATTAGGATCCCGCACCATGACACCTCTGACCCCCGCCTGAGCATGCTGAATGAAGATGAAGTCCTCGAGTGGTGAGGTGGCTCTTTGGAAGACAAACATTGGGATTAAAGGCAGGGTGGTGGAGGAGGGGGGTGGAGAAGCACGCTGCTCCAGTTGTGGCAGATAGTAGGTCAGAGGAGCTAACAGATGGCCAGGAAACTCCCTTCCTCCCTCCCTCTGCTACCAGCCGCCTGGGATGTCCTACAAAAGCTCTGTGGGCAGCTAGCTCCAGCCACTCAGCCTCTGACAGATTGTGTTTGTGTGTGAAGAGCTCCCACTGTGGACTGTAAAGTGTATTAAAAGCAGCCCGTAAGTGACAACTACCGTTTTACAAAGCAGTTGTGGTGAGATGGCTAAATGATAGAGCTGCTCTGCTGCACAGGCCTCCACCTCCATGACCCTCAGTGCCTGCACTGTGACTGGGTAACACTGTGGTGTTAACAGGCAGGTCTGGAACACCCCCCACCTGCCCCGCTCCACCCACTGCAGCCTGCCGGCTGGAGACACAGCTCTAATTTTGGTTTGAGGCTGTTGGATGTGCGGAGGTGGAGCTGCTGGAAACAGTGTTTTCCACTCAGCCTGGCCGCTCTGCTGGCACGCCACACTGATGACACGTCTGTCTGCATGCGATTCACCCAGCATCCTACATCCTCCCAGTGTCACACCTTTCCTCCTCACAGGTGAATGCCGCCGCCTCCGATCGCTTCTTTAATCCTCCTAAAATTAGGGGTTAATCAAGATCCCAGATGTGCAGACAGAAAATAAGGATGTGGCCTCGGCGGCCATCACACTGGACCAGCCTTCGCCCGGCCAATAAAGTGGATATGCTGGGTTTGTCAGTCGCATGGCACCACAGCCCTGACCGTGTTTTTTTTTGGCAGGACAGTCTTTGGTCAGCAGTCATGTTCAGGCTTAGCACTGAGAGCCACATCAGGTCAGACACACACACACAGGGCCCAACAGCAGCACAGCAGGACGGTGGAGGGGTGTAAAGTACACATACTTTTATATTTGCTGTTGTACTGAACGTCTTTTAGTTAGATTTCACAGCTGGAACGTGCACACCAGGCTCGAGCTGTCGCCATCTTGTTTGGAAGCTGGAGATCTGAGGCTGCAGAGCGCCGTCCCTAATGTCACCATGTCTGTGAGGATGGACCCTCACAGGTCAGGGTTCTGTCATTCGGACCAGATCTGTTAAAGGTAAAAGCACCATCAGCGGGAGCTGGAGCCGCCGCGGCGTGCAGCTGGAGCCTCAGACCCGCCTCCAGTGTCTTTCTGACAGGATGATGGCGGGTTGATCAGCACAGTCAGTGAGTGAGACGTTGCATAATGTGGCTCGTCGCTGAAATCTGAGCGAGTGGGCACAAAACAAACCCACACAGCAGCAGCAGCAGCAGGAGGAGGAGGAGGACGGAGAAGTGGGACAGCGTGACCTTGTTGATAATCTGTCTGGTCTCCCACCCCTCCTGGCTGTGAGTAATGCACTGCGTGGAACACTGCAGGCCTGCTGAGTCCGGGTAACCGACAGTTTGAGGATACCTGGACACACGGTGATGTATGACGGCTCCCTGAGCTGCTCCGGACCGGCGGACCGGGGCGGTGAACACAAACCAGCAACGGCTGCACAACTCTGGCGGCAACACACAATTCAACATCGTCCATTTATTCTGAACACACAGGTGTTGTTTGGGTTAATAATACGCCGCCAACGAAAAACCATAGGTGTCCTGTGAGCAGGCTGGCAGGACGGCTGCTCAGAGCTGTGTAGGCAGCAGAGCGCCACAAAGGTGTGTGTGAAAGGAGTAGGTGATGAGTGAGCAAGGTGATTCTGCTGCATGAGAAACAAATCTGATTATAATCCAGTGGAGATTATCTTTTTCTGACAAACTGTCCCTACACAACCTGATAAATGAAAATCACAACAACGCCAGGAGGCGATGTCGTGAAGCAACACAACACCGATCACACACAAACAGGCCAAAACAAACGAGGCGAGCAGCAGATAAATAAGACATGAGACGCAGCAGCTTCCTGCTCCTCGACAAGGAGGCGAGCCTGTGACGGTAACAATGCTGCTATTTTTACAACAGCAGCAGCAGACCGGCGACGAAGAGCGAGAGGGAGAAGGAGCGTCAGGAGGAGCACACAAAGAGAGCAGTGTGAAGGCTACCCGGAGCTGAGAGGACGGAGACAGACAGGCAGAGAGACACAGAGACAGGCAGGGAGACACAGAGACAGGCAGAGAGAGAGAGAGACAGGCAGAGAGACACAGAGACAGGCAGGGAGACAGACAGGGAGACACAGAGACAGGCAGAGAGACAGGCAGACAGAGAGGCAGAGAGACAGGCAGAGAGACACAGAGACAGGCAGAGAGAGAGAGAGACAGGCAGAGAGACACAGAGACAGGCAGAGAGACACAGAGACAGGCAGGGAGACAGACAGGGAGACACAGAGACAGGCAGAGAGACAGGCAGACAGAGAGGCAGAGAGACAGGCAGGGAGACACAGAGACAGGCAGAGAGACACAGAGACAGGCAGGGAGACAGGCAGAGAGACACAGAGACAGGCAGAGAGACACAGAGACAGGCAGAGAGACACAGAGACAGACACAGAGACAGGCAGAGAGACAGACAGGCAGAGAGACAGGCAGAGAGACAGACAGGCAGAGAGACACAGAGACAGACACAGAGACAGACACAGAGACAGGCAGGCAGACAGGCCTTTAGTGTGAAACGGGTTCAAAGCGCCCAGACGTCCAAACACCGTCACCACAACAACGCCTCCCTGCAGCACAGAGAGGGAATGTGCACTGAAATGGCCACTTCCTGTTTGCTACAGAAGCGTCCTACAGTGTGACTTCTGGCTCTGATACAGTCGCGTGACATTTGAGCGGCACAATAATCACCCCTCCCATTTGACCTCACCCCCCCACACTCTCATCCACCCTGCATCAATCTCCATAACAAAGGCCACACTGATACAGTGTGAAGGCCTCAGTGGGGGGTTGTTCTCCAGCCACGGCTGCCGGGTCACAGCCAAACTCTGCTTTTCATCCAGCCGATCAGCTCCCGCAACACACAACACTTCCTCCGGCGGCCATCTTTGATGTCACAAAGATGAAAGTCTGAATGCTGCGCGGATGAAGTTCATGCATGATTTATATGGAATACTTCACTATTTAGCGAGTGTATTAGAGACATCCATCAGCATGCTGGATCTCCGATGTCCGCCTCATGCCTCATTTTTCATACAAACACGCTGCATTAACCGTTTAACTGATACTTTGCCTCATCAGCTTCAGCTCCACAGCGCCCCTGCTGGTCAGAAAAACCCCCCGGCGCCTTCAATTTTATTACTGCCCTCCCTGAAGCCTTCAAAAGTCACACCAGCTCTGTGGAAGACTTCCTGTGTCCTGTTTACCATAATGCACTGCTCCTGTTGCCTAGCAACTTAACAACTTAACCCTTCAGCCGTTAAGAGGTCTGTAGAGTCCTCTTTATGGAATCCAAACAACAATCCAACTGTCACAGGTGTGCAATGAATCCTGGGTAACGCTGGACCGCCATCCACCTGACAACATCCTTCACAACCATGGGGGGGGGTGGACATGTGACGCCGCCGTCAACAAAGGTGACAGCTGATCTGACCACTGTAACATACTGTGTTAGATCACCTGAAGGTAGCATGCTAATCAGCTAGCTGCAGACCGGACCGCAGTGTAATACTACTTCACACCACCGGATGGTGACGGTGAGTCCTCAGAGAAGAACAGCCATCTATCTGTCTACTGATGTTATGTTGAACTTTTCATGAAGCCCCTGTGCTGCTGGATGGTGTGCAGCTCTGGGACCAGAGCAGCTTCTGACGTGACTCCCTGTGATGTGGGACACCAGCTCGGAGTCCCTGTGCGCCTCAGAGCTCGCGGCTAACAGCCGAGCAGCAGGACTGAGCTGGAGAGAATCCGAGGCTTCTCTCCGGATCGTCGCACCACCCCCAGACACAGAGAGACACTTCACATCAAGTCTTCCTCCTCCTCCTCCTCCTCCTCGTCTCCATCACAGCATTCTCACACACTCCCAGTACACTGACCTTTCATTTTCCACCAATCTAAAAGCAGGGTTAATCACCCTGTTCCTTTACAGAGGCTTTTCAGATAAGTATCTACATGGCGGCTCTTTGGGGCCCGTGTCAGCTGCACAGTAGGAATGTGGGGCCGTCCATTAGGCCGCTGGTGAGGGAGGGTGTTAGCAGAGTGCAAAGCCCCGTGTGGACACAGGGTAAAATCAAAATGTCAGCATCGGCCTGCCGCTGACAGAGGCACAGTGAGTTCATTAAAAAAGCTGACAGAGACGCAGCCGATAAGCTTTAAGGTCAACAAACAGCACAGACGTAATTACAGCTCAGAACCAGCACCGAGCCTGGTTACACCGGCCTCTGAGGGCTCCTCCACGCACACTGATTAACATTCACTCCTTCCTCACCTTGATGGCCTCTGTGCTGAAGCGGATCTTCCTGGAAGGGGGCGGGTCCTCCTCCAGGGGCAGCCCAGCAATCTCCACACAGCTGGACTCTGGCTCGTAGCGGTCATCCTCGGCCTCGTCTTCGTCCTCGTCCTTCTGGCTCCCACCAAAGTCCTCCCCCACCGCGCTGTAGGTACTGATATCCACAGAGTCCCGGCCCGACAGGTCGTCCCTCAGAGTCCTGTCCTCCTCTTCCTCAGCATCCTTGTCCCGCCTCTGCCTCTCAGCAGCATCCTCTCCGTTCTCCACAGAGGTGCTGCAGGGCTCAGAGTGGTCCCCGGGTTTGACCTCAGCTTTGGCCTCCACACCGGCCTCGGCCTTCCCTCTCTGTTCGCTCGGCTCTCCCACATTACTGCAAAGTTCAGCGGCTGTGGCACCCTGGCCTCCATTAATGCTTTCAGACGGGGAGGTCCCCCTTCCTCTGGGGGCCCTTGTGGGTGTCTCCTGGCCCTTCAGACTGCTTATGTCATCCTCCAGGCTGCCTGATGCAAAGGCACTGACCCTCTTTGTGATGATCTTGGAGTTCAGGACTCCCACCTTGGTGCTGACCCCTCTGGAGGGGAGCGGAGGTGTGGAGGAGAGGCGGTGGAGGTTGTTCCGGAGCTCTGCTGCTCTTTCGAACACGGCGCTGAGCTGACTGACCGTGGGGGACACCGCTTCACTGGTGTCCAGGCTGTCCAGGGACTCTGTGCTGCCGTTGAAACGGGCCACCACGTCCAGCCTGCCGTCCTGGAAGCCTGAGGCCTTGTCGGTCTTCAGCAGGACCCTGGTGGTGGCCAGCTTCTCCTGCTGCTGCCTCTCCTGCTGCTGCTCGAAGATGCGGCGCGTCTCCTGCAGCTTGGAGTAGCTGGGCGACGAGGCCCGCTGGTGCCCGTTCTCCGGTTTGGTGTCGAACTTGCTGACGCGCTCGGACACGGTGGATCCGAGCTTGAGCAGCGCGCTGTGGTCCACGTTCTCGTTCAGGCTGCCGGCTCTGGGGAGGGAGAGGCGCACGGATTTGTCGGCGTTCCTGGCGGGGTCCTCTCCCTCTGCGTCGGCCGGGGCCGTGTTCTGCATCTGCTGGAACATGTTCTTGATACGGTGCACGTTGGATCCGTACCTGCGCCCTCGGGGGCCCTCCTGCAGATCCCCATTCGCAGCATTGTCTTTGACGGGCTTCAGGGCCTGCATCCCCGCCTCGTACGCGTTCCTGTGCGGGGATGGGCTCCTGAGCGTAGAGCCAGAGCCGGTGCTCTTGGATGTGGATTCGGTCTTCATCATGGTCAGTCAAGCGTCGCAACGGATGCTCAGCGACGGCATGTCTCCCTTCACGACCCCCGGCGGTAAATCCGTGCGATCCCCCAGCGGCGGCGGCGGCTCCTGACGCGAGGTTGCGGATCCAGACGAGCCCGGCGGATGGAGAGAAACAACAACAACGGAGCGCGTCAAAGGCCCGGCTGCATCCGCTGCAACGCTCCTCTAGTGCAGCGGAGAAAGTGAGCGCGATGCATCTGTCACAGCCACAACGACGCAAACCTGCCGGAGCCCCGCGTCATCACAAAGATGTCTGCGGACAGGGGAAGGACCGCGGGCTGCGCGCGGCTGACGACAGCTTGCTTACGTTTAATCCCTGTTTTCAGGCAGCATCATTTTGATCTCTTCATTCTGGGAGCTGCAGATTTCTGCTCCGCGTTCAGCGGCTGCTGCTGCTGCTGCTGCGGCTGCATGGAGGCGGCGGCCCCGGGTCCTAGCGCCCGGCAGGAGCTAGCATCAACTAGCCTTCAGCTAAGCGGGATTACAGAGTCCCGGCGCAGAGCAGGGGCTGCTCTATGGCTCCTCTGCCTCTGTGTGGGTACGGCGTCCCGCATGTGCCAAACCTGCACCCACACTGCTGAGACACGTGTTCCTCAGTCCCAGTCCTCCACGTTAAACCTTGTTATCAGTCCCCTACTTAGCCGGTCTGTCTGATACCCCGCCGGCTCTAGGACCCGGCGGCTCCTCCCACGTCAGGCCTCCGTGTCCAGTAACATCCGTTCCTCGCAGGACACATTGTTGCTTCCTGCAGACACGTTCCCAACATCACTGAAGGCAGACAAAGCCTCTGCGGCTGCGCACTGAGGACACAGAGACACCTGACAGGACCGAGGCTGTCCAACAGCTGTCCAACAGCTGTCCTCCGTGCGACGGAAGTTTAAGACTTGTAATAAATAAAATGAATCTCAGTGTTTAATAAAGTGTGTTTGATTCGTTTCTTTCAGGGAGTGTCGATGGTTGATGGAGAAATGGACAGATCATCAGTGATATTTATTTATGTCCATAAACACACACACACACCTCCCCCTCCTCCACCCTCTCAGACTGTTATTAGGTGAGGGAGGCAGAAATAGCTCTGACATGACCCCCCCCACATGGCTCTGTCAATCACATTCTGAAACAAGATGGCAGACTGCAGGAGCTTCTTCTTCCTCACAGGCGAGTTTGATCTGCAAACATTCATGTAAACAAAGACAGGACGAGCTGTGAGTGTGTGTGTGTGTGTGTGTGTGTGTCTGCTGTGAGTGTGTGTGTGTGTGTGTGTGTGTGTCTGCTGTGAGTGTGTGTGTGTGTCTGTGTGTGTGTGTGTGTGTGTGTGTGTCTGCTGTGAGTGTGTGTGTGTGTGTGTGTGTGAGTGTGTGTGTCTGCTGTGAGTGTGTGTGTGTGTCTGTGTGTGGAGGCCTTGTTGTCAGCGCTCAAGGACTGTAGGTCTGTCAGGGCCATGTGTGTGTGTGTGTGTCTGTGTGTGTGTGTGTGTGTGTGTGTGTGTGTCCAGCTCTCCGGTACTGTAGGACTATCAGGGCTGTGTGTGTGTGTGTTGTCCTGTGTCGGGCTCTGTTTGTCTCCGTTAACCCTTCATAGGGTCTCTTTCAGTGTGTGCTGCCAGCCTGTTTGGGGCCAATGCAGAGATCAAGTTCACCATTCCTGTGGGGAAGTTCTTCACATACGAGCTGATGAGAGAGACTTTCCAGAATGACTTTGAGCCGCTGTCCAAACTTTACGGTAAGCTGCAGCAACACGTTCGCTCTGCACAGACCAAACTCTCCCTGATCCTCTGTGTGTGTGTGTGTGTGTGTGTGTGTGTGCTGCTCAGCTGGACACCTGTACGACGACCCCATGATCTTTAAGTGCAACAGGCAGAACTATCCGGACCTCCCAGAGTGGCTGCGCTTCACCCAGAGGCACCCCTTCGATAACGGCTTCCTGTACGGCACGCCGACGTCTCCGGGAAAGAGCATCATTGAGGTGGGTCGTTTACACCTGCAGGCCGGAACGTCGCCGCTCTGCAGCTGAACGTCTGAAGGGTCCGTTGACAGCAGAGCCTCGGGCTCCTCTGCTATTTTAAAACCACACATTAAACATTCAAGGCGTCTTTGAAGAAGAAGGGAAACACATTTCTGAAGCGTCACAATCAAACAGAATGAATCAGGGATGATAGCAGCCCGCCTGCTCCGCCTGCTCCGCCTGCTCCGCCTGCTCCGCCTGCAGCTGGCCTCTTTAGAGTGTTCATCAGACAATAAACTGTCACACAGAAATATCATCTTTATATTCAGTGTGTACACAAATACAGCCGAGATCTGTGTTTCCTGACAGATCCACGCCGTCAATAAGCGGAGCTACGACACCGCCCGACACATTCTGGTCATCAAAGTCGTCCCAGGTTTGTCTACTATAACCTAACACAATCAAACCGTAATGATGATGGATGAGGTCATAGGTCAAACATGCCTGATGTCACTCACAGAGAAGCTGCTGCCGTACCAGGCTGAGTTCTTCATCCAGCTGAGAGAGATTGAAAAGGTGCTGCCCTCTGCTGTTCAGGATGAGATAAAGCAGGATCTGCAGAAGCTGTGGGACACCGAGGCCTTGGAGGTCACCAACATCACCAACGCCCTGGACCGCGGCGGCAGAGTGCCGCTGCCCATCGCCGGACACTTCGAAGGGTAAGGAGCTGGTGGGTGCAGCCCGGCCGTGGGGTCCTGTTCTGGACTGACGTGGACTCTGCTCTGTGTCAGTGTGTACGTGAAGGTGGCGTCGGAGCAGTATTTCTCCGGCTGCCTCCTGAAGGTGCTGACGCCGGAGCACCAGCGGCAGTGCGTGTCAGGCGCCAAGGTCAGGGTGCCCGGAGGCTGCAACTTCTGCAGCATCCCCAGCAACTGTATCACCTGGTGCAAGACGGAGCTGGTGAGGCCGGGAGGAGGAAGAGTCCCTGCTTCAGGTTAGCACGGAGCCTGTGACGCCTCTGCTCTCTCTCCCTGCAGTTTGACCTGACGAAGCTAGAGCCCGAGCCGCCTGCTCCCACCATGGGCTCCGGGATTCTGGAGGCCAGAGGTGACTTCAACCCTCCGGAGTCTCCCCCGAGCAGAGACTATTTCCCAGACTACTTAGTGACGGTGATGGTGCCCCTGATCCTCGCCCTCATCCTGTGTGTGCTGCTGGCCTACATCATGTGTGGCAGGCGGGAGGGCGTGTACGTGTCGACCAATGAAATGACATTTTTACTCTTTTAAGACAATGATCCTCCCAATAATCCCTGACTCACATCTCTCCCCTCACAGCACCAAAAGGGATTCCAGAACAAACCAGTAAGTATGGGGATGGGGGGTCAGGCCCGCTGACAGGAGGCCGGCTCTGACACCAGGTCATGATGTGATGTGTGCTGCAGGATCCAGCTCTACCACCACCACACCATCCACGGAAACACTGACGAGCTGAGGAGCATGTCCGGGAACCGGGGCGTCCCGCCGCCTCTGTCCACGCTGCCCATGTTCAACAGCCGCACCGGAGAGAGGGCGTCCCCGCTGCGGTCCGACAGCCCCAGCATCCCGCTCATCATGGCCCAGCAGTGAGCGCAACATCACCTCATGTCACATTGATACAGCTGATGGACAGACGTCACTGAAACCCGTCTGCTCTCCTGTCTCCACAGTGATCCGTACAGCGACACGCTGCCCAGGTAAACACGGCCTGTGGCACCGCCCTCACTGGACCCCAGGAACCTCCACGTGTTCACCTACAGGACGTGAGGAGAGCAGTTTGTTTCCTGCCACAGTCTCTGCTTCCAGATTTGCAGTGGGATGTTGTTTTTTCTTTCTCTTCTTCTTTAAGCTCCACTATAAATAAATAAAGTGTGAATTTGTCAGAATGTTCTGCTGCCTTCACTCGGGATGTTTTTTTATCCAATCAGCAGGTTAGTCTGTTTTTACTGGACCCCAGTAAGACTTCCATCTGCAGGGGTCACTACAGGATCAATAAGCTCCTGTAAGGATCAGCTGTTATTGCATCGCACGTCCACCAGGGGTCCCTGCTGTGGCCTGATCTCTAACAGCTGCACCGGCCTGTTTTCACTGCTCACAGGGTCAGAGCTGGTTTCTGAGCAGACTCGTCATCACTCCTCTGATCACAGCTCTAAAGTCAGATCCTGCAGTTTCACAACGGGACAGTGAACACGCCGCCGCTGAGTAGACCACTTCACATGCTTTATTTCAGCACCCAAAAATAATTAAAAACATCTTGATTTATTATACATGTACAAAATAAGTACAGAATCTCTCTTTTAAAACCATGAAAAGTGGGTCTGCTGCAAATTCTTTTCTAAGAAACCTTCAACAACAAACATCAACAACAACAGGGCAGAGTGTGCTGATCGGTCTGGTTTAGTGAAGAACACACAGAACACTGAACACACGGCAGGAGGATGAAAACAGTCCAACAGAGACATGATCGCATGCATTACATGTGCAGGGGTCGCCTCTGTCATCAAAACCAACACTAGAGAAGAACACAATTGCACTGCATAGACAACAAGACAGCCAGTCAATGGAGTAGCACCAGAGGTTCTGCAGGGATTAGCGGCAGTGGTTATACAGTATGACAATAACTGGACCTCACTGTTTAGCACCTTTGAGTGTGTGGGTGACTTCTTGTTATGAGGTAGCCATCTACATATTGCAATGAAGGTGAGCTTCTTCCTCTGTGGATGAATTTAGAACAAGAAGACACTTCACACTTTTTACAATTTATTTGACACCAGAGACATGGTACATATCATTAGTTGTTTTCAATGTCCTTCTGCAGCGTTCGAACATGGCAAAAGTCACCTGTGTTTCATTGTGTGTGGATGTTTGTTTTCTCTTTCAATCTCCAGGGGGATTTTTTTACACAAGTATATATTATTTTCTTGTTGCCAGTGGAAACAAAGGATTCTTTTTAAAGTGTCCGTGTGGTCGGGTTCAGTTGAAGTAGCAGTCCCAGGAACTTCTCATGATTAGAAAAAACACCGTCTTCAGTAGAGTGGTTTTTAAGCGTGTGGACCAATGGCAGCCGAATGAGTTTTGAATGCATAGAAAAAAAAGGATTTAGAGATGACTGCTAGAAAAAAAACAACAATGTCATGTCCATATTTTTTCATTTTTACAAGAAGCAAACAGGGCCGACTTGGACGCCAAATTCCTGATCAGGTGCACCAACATCCATAGGAGCAATGTCAATGATGGGCAGGCGAGATGTTTTTGATGTCTTGTAGTCGATGACTGTCTTGCCCCATGAGCCAGTGTGTGACTGTGGAGGGAAACACAAAGGTCAGAAAAAACACTCGAGACCACGAGGAGGAGGATCAGGCTCCTGCAGAGAGCACTCACCGTGCAGCCATCCTCGCTGACGGTGTATGTGAAGCGGCTGTTGCCCTCGGCTCTGATCTCGATGTCGTTGGAGCCCTGGAGCAGCAGGGCCTTCTTCAGGTTGCCGGTGGCGGAGTCCATGTAGGCGATGCTGTTCTTGCAGTGGTATGTGATGTTCTGAGAGGCCTGGTTGGACATCAGGCGCATGAAGGTCATCTGGATGCTGACGTCCTCGGGATCAGCTCCATTGCTGCCATACTGGAACTGCAGGACAGAGGGAGGAGCAGGGACAGTGTCACAGGTTGTATCAGCGTGACCGCACGCTGCTCTGGGATTAGGGTTAGTCTGCGTTCTCACCTGGAATCCACCGGTCATGGACTCGCTGAACCAGACGTGCTTCTTCTCTCTGATGTTCTTGCTGAGGTACCAGTTCTTCATGGGAACGCTGGACTCACTGGGGGAGATGCAAGTCTCACCAGTCTCCATGTTGCAGTGGACCTGGATGGCGTCCAGAGGAGAGCCCTGGTTGGGGTCCACCCAGTACGTGCCTGTGAAGCAGGGACAGAGGACGGTTTAAAGCTGAGCTCACTCTGACTCTTTGGCCGCAGCCTCTGTCAGACCCGCACTCACCGCTCTTCCACTCAGGGTGGCACATCCTCAGGTCGCGGCACATGCGGGCAGGGCTCTTCTGGGTACCGTCAGGGCTGCGGATTTTCTCCACCCTCTGGGTCAGGGTCTTCAGGGTGGTGTCGACCTCCATGTCACGATCGCGCATCATGTTGGGGTCGTCGGCGCGGTAGTGGCCTCCACGCAGGGGATCGGGGGCCTTCTCCTGAACAGGCTGGCTGATGAAGTCGAATCCACCGCCGGGAGATCCAGGAGGTCCTGGGAGACCGGGAGGTCCAGGAGGACCCTGTTCAGAGACATGGGGAGTTCAAAAAATGTGTCTGAAGGTTTGTGAGAAAAATAAAGACGAGAACACAACTTACAGCAGGTCCCATCTCTCCATTGCGACCACGAGGTCCAGGGGGTCCAATGGGTCCAGGCATGCCGTTCACACCATCCTTACCAGCGGCACCAGAAGATCCAGCAGGTCCCTGTGGAGTGACGACAGAATGAATACTGAACACACTCTGACAAACTAAAGGTCCATTTATCTCTGCAACTAATACCAGAAAAGGTGAATGTGTGATATAACAGCTGCACATACTCTAGGTCCAGCAGGGCCGGAGGTACCGGCAGGTCCTCTCTCTCCAGCAGTTCCCTACAGGAGAAAAACCACTTTAAGTATCGCTTGTCGAGCACTGCAGGAGCAGGCGGCAGATATCTGATGTCCACGTGTTACTCACAGCAGGTCCGGGCAGACCCTGCATGCCAGTGAATCCTCTGTGTCCCTTGTGGCCTCTGTCTCCAGCCTCACCAGCCTCTCCTCTGTCTCCCTTGGCACCAGCAGGGCCAGCAGAACCACGGGCACCGGCGGGGCCAGAAGGACCAGCTGGACCAGCGGGACCCTAAAGGCCAAAAGATGAGGTTTAGTTCTGCACAGTAACTAGCTTTTAATTATGTTTTTAAAGGCAGGCTTGAAAGGGGGGACTTACAGACTCTCCACGGTCACCAGTCTTGCCAGATGGGCCAAAAGCACCAGGAGCTCCAGGAGCACCGGGAGGTCCAGGGGGTCCAGCCATACCAGTCTCACCACGGTCTCCCTAAAGAAGTACGTCACCTGTGAGGTCAGCTACAGACTAAAGCAAAAGGCCAGATATTTCAGTATGATGGGGGGATGGGGGTGGGGGGTGTACCTTGGGGCCAGAAGCTCCGTCGCGACCAGGGGCACCATCGTGACCAGTAGATCCCTGTGGAAAAACAGTGGGAGTCAGCCATTATCCCGTGACAGTGACTGTGAATGTCTGAGGTCCAGACAGAGCTCATACCTCACGACCGGCCTCTCCAGGGGCACCTGACAGTCCAGGGGGTCCAGCAGGTCCAGGAGGTCCACGCTCACCAACAAGTCCAGAAGGTCCCTGCTTTCCAGGCTCACCCTGAATACACAAGGGAAAAGGTCAATGCTCTGGATTCTGGATGCATACAAAGTCTGCAGAATGGACCCTGGGCACTCACAGAGGGTCCGGGCAGACCAGGGAAACCACGCTCTCCACGCTGTCCAGTGAGACCTACAATACCACGCTGTCCAGCAATACCTTGGGGTCCTGGGAGACCAGAAGTTCCCTGCAGAGGAGCACATAGAAGTCAGAGCCTCATTTACATCAGCAGCAGTTCATCTACAGCAGGACAACACCACTTACGGGGCTTCCATCAGAACCAGGAGAGCCCTTGTCTCCGGGGGCTCCAGGAGCTCCAGCAGCACCAGCCTCACCAGGGCGACCAGCAGGGCCAGTCTCACCACGACCTCCTCTGGCTCCATCTTTGCCGACAGGTCCGACAGGTCCAGGGGGTCCAGCAGCTCCCTGAAATGTTTCACACAATGATGCTTTAACACATGAACAGGTCTAAGGATCTTCAGTCAATGATTCTGTGCATGGGGGCCACTTACAGCAGGGCCAGGGGGGCCAACTCTGCCGGCGGGTCCGGGGAAACCAGTGGCACCCTATGAAGACACACAAAATGAATGCAAACAGTGTCCATCACTATGTCCCCATGTCTCAGCTGCCATGAATACTTACGGGGGATCCAGCACCACCACGGGCACCCTTGGATCCAGGGGGTCCAGCGGGTCCCTGTGCACAGAAACATTTCACACTGAAACACAAACACTGACACACAACTATGGGTTTCGCATCACTCCATTTATAGCTGCCCTACCTGAGGACCAGCAGCTCCAACAGGTCCGGAAGGTCCGGGAGCACCAGCGTCTCCTTTGGGTCCGGTGTCACCAGTCTCTCCCTTGGCACCAGGCTGACCATCAGCACCCTGAGGTCAGAGGACGAGAGGACACAAACATCAGAACAAGGTCTTCTGTGGTCAGTGAGACTGGAGTGCTTTATTTAATGTAAAGAGGGAGGGACTCACAGGAGGTCCAGCGAATCCAGCAGGTCCAGAAGGTCCAGTCTCTCCACGCTCGCCCTGCAGGAGTCACAGTCAAAGCTCAGTCAGGGGATTTCAGCTCGTTATAGAACATTAAACTGTGTTTGTTTCACAGAACTCACAGGGGAACCACGAGGTCCAGTGGGTCCAGCAACTCCAACAGGGCCACCCTCACCCTAAAAGAGGAGAAAGAGCAGGAGAAAGAGGAAGAAGAACGGGTTCAGCAGACATTTGGTTGTTTCATCCGACTGTTAGGAATCATGAGCCTGTGTGGAGGGCATCTGCCTGATCTCACCTTCTCACCCTGAGCACCGGGGGGTCCAGGGACTCCAATAGGACCAGTCATACCGCGGGAGCCATCTTTGCCTGCGGCACCATCAGCTCCCTTAGCACCAGCGTCTCCCTGAAAAGAGACAGCAGGTTATAGGAGATGATCGGTGGCTCCTGCAGCCGGCCGTGCTGCCTTCACACTCACTCTCTCTCCTTTGGCACCGGGCAGGCCACCGGCTCCGCGCTCTCCGGGCATTCCCTGCATACCGGGGGAACCGACACCACCGGGAGCACCACCAGCACCGGGCTCTCCCTGCAGAGGTTAACACAGATGAGTGGGGGTTAATCATGGAGTAATACAATGGACAAATTATAATAACATGTGAAACAATATCACAGCTCATTATATTGAACATGTCGGCTAATTCATGTCAGCTGGAGACCTCAGCATGTTTGTCCTTCACTTCAATAAATCCTGCACGTACGAGAACGTCTACAGGAATCATTTAAATTAAATGAAGTCATGTTTTATCACATTATCTGTGTCTGGTTTCTTCTTTTTGATGGTGTGCAGAAGCAGACTGGATGTAAACACTAAGATCTGATCCAGTGTCACATGTCTGTGGTTTACAGGGATTCATTCTGCATTTTGTTAACCTACCTTTGCTCCATCGTTACCAGCAGGGCCAGGGGCACCACGGGGTCCAGTAGGGCCAGCAGCACCAGGACCACCACGCTCACCAGGGAATCCTCTGTCACCCTGACGGACAGAAGAGGAAACATCAGGGTTTTTTTTAACGCTATGTTTACCAAAGAAGGTAAAAATGAGATCAGATACTCACTCTGGGTCCAGATGGGCCAAAAGGTCCGGCCTCACCAGGAACACCCTGAGAGGAAGAGGGGGAGGGAGGAGGTTACTATGATGTGGAAACAGAATATTGATGCAAAACAAAACATCTACCGGTGGATTCGTACCTGCTCACCAGGCTTGCCAGTCTCACCAGTAGCACCTTGGGGTCCGGGAAGACCCTGCATAAGAATACAATGTTAAACAAACAGCGATGAGCCGAGCAGCTGGAAATAAGAAGAAAGAAGCTGCTGGAGTCTCAGACACCCACCTGAAATCCGGGAGGACCAGCAGGTCCCTGCTCTCCCTTCTCTCCAGCAGGTCCCTGATCAGAGAGCACAGAGGACACATGTCATGTCACCTGAAATGGAAATGTTAAGACATAAAATAATGCAGGTGGGATACATACAGCAACACCAGAAGGTCCGGGGGCACCAACGTCACCATCTTTACCAGGAGCACCCTGTGGAGAAAGACATCAGTGTTCAATCGTCATGTTTTATACGCAGTTTATATTTAAATATGCATCTTATATTCACTTACAACAGCACCAACAGCTCCAGCAGGGCCTCGCTCGCCGGGCTTTCCAGCATCACCCTGTCAAAAAGAAACAGTCCTCACTTACACCTGCTGCACAGACTCCTGTTTGACTGTCACTGAGCACAGGTCTGCTAACTCACACCAGGTCCCTTAGGTCCGGGGAATCCCATAACACCAGGCTGTCCTCTGGCTCCAGAGGGGCCAGGAGGTCCAGGGCGGCCATCTTGTCCAGAAACACCCTAAACAACAATGGAGAACATCCTTTACAGCTTCCATTCCTCCCACTGACTCACACCAATATTCAAAAACTACCATCGGTACTCACAGAAGGTCCAGCTTTGCCATCAGGACCGGGGCTACCAGGGCTACCAGTCACACCCTGCAGAAACCAGGCCACATATCAGACACACCAGGATCAAACAGAGTCTTTGTTGTGCTTCATCTCACATAAACTCACCTTGGATCCAGGAGCGCCAGGAGCACCAGGGCTTCCACTCTCACCGGTGGCTCCCTGAGATCCCATTGGTCCAGGGGCACCACGCTCACCGGGGGCACCCTGTCACACAGGTGGAGATGAGTCGGCACAGGTTCTCTAGTTAAACAGAAGCTGTGGGAATTGTGGGGTAGACAGACGGACTCACCTTTCCACCAGCAGCTCCATCAGCACCAGGGAAACCACGAGCACCAGGAGCACCCTGAAGGACAGACACACACCGTCACTACTCGACCTGCAGGTCCGAATCCCCCCGGGAATTTAACATACGTAAAAGACATGGAGGTTTCTGACACACAGTCAGAGCCCAACATTTGAACAACATAACATACACGCTCTCCAGGGGGTCCACGGGGTCCAGCACCACCAGGCTCTCCACGAGGTCCTCTCTTTCCCTCCTCACCAGAGGGGCCAGGAAGTCCCTGGATTCCAGCTGGGCCCTGAAGGAGACACAAAAGTCAGTTGAAGCAGCCGGCTTAAATGGTCAGGATGCAGAAGGAACCAGCTGAGCATCAATGGCACTTACAGGCTCTCCCTTGACACCAGCCTCTCCCTTAGGACCAGGAGCACCAGGGTCACCCTGTGGGCAGGAGCACACACATTTCATGTTTGTGCCAATCAGGTCATTCTGATATCAAAAATCTCAAAACTCCACACGTCACTCTGCACTCACATTGTTACCCTTGGGACCAGGAGCACCAGCACCTCCCTGAGCTCCAGCAGGACCACGAGCACCGGGGAAACCAGGAGCACCAGCAATACCAGCAGAACCCTGTGGGAAGGAGAGGTCGGTGTGTAACAACACTTCCTGTGCAGGAACCGAGTGGAATAAACAGGAGGGAGGGGTTTGACACTTACAGTAGCGCCCTTAGCACCAGCCTGACCATCGGATCCAGGAGCACCCTGTTCAAGGAGCAACACAAACCATTGAAACATGTGCAGCTGTGACAGTCTGTACAATAGTGCAGCTTCTACTCACAGCAGGTCCAGCGGGTCCAGCAGGTCCTGGGTTACCGGGCTCACCACGGGCTCCCTGGGGTCCATCAGAACCGCGGCCTCCCTGAGGGCCAGTCTCTCCCTGTGGAGGGAAGAAATAACATCTCAGAGATCTGCTCCTGTAATGCTGCGGTGATCGCTCACAAACAAACACACAGCAGCTTCACAACACGCACACATGACTGAACACCTCCGTCTGCTCACACCACAGACACACACAGCTGGTGTAAAGGAGGTAAACAACAATGCAGCCTGGAGTCTTTGAAGTACAAATACAGACTCTAACAGGGGCTCAGACACTGAAGTGATGTGTCCGTCATCACTGACTGCTGCTTCTAAAAATAACTCAGACATGAGCCACACTTTAAAGCTGACCCTCACTGATGGGGTGGGAGGTGTACTGGTGCCATCTGGTGGCTGACAGGTGTGCCTCCTGGTGCGGTTTTCTTGCTGTTTAATGGCTGACAAGGCAGAGTGTGTTACCCACCCACCCCTGTGCTCATCAGGCACAGACCCCTGTGATTCTAATGTGATGATGGCACAGCCAGTCAGGAGACTGAAGGGTTAAAATAAGCCTCTGGTCCTTATCTGAAGTTATTAACGGCAGGTGAGCTGCACTGATCTGCTGTACTAATAATCTGGTAATCTAAGGGCCATATGATCTGATATGACATATCAAACCTGCTGGGTGTCTCACCTTAGCACCAGCACCACCAGGGAATCCAGGGGGACCAGCGGGTCCGGTAGGTCCCTGAAAATAAAGCACAGATAATGTTAGCATCCATATTTAGCATCAGTTTGATGCCACACTGTGTGAATCTATAAATAACCTGCAGGAAAACAGCACCAGGTACTTACAGGGGGACCAGCGGCGCCGGTGTTTCCATCATTACCACGAGCACCCTGCAGAGGAGAGAGGGGACACATACATCAAACATCTGCCATCAAACATTCAGGGAGAGGAGGAAGAGGAGGAGGAGGAGGAGAGCTTACAGAGGGGCCGGCAGCTCCAGGGCGGCCTCTCTCACCAGGGAGACCACGAGCGCCCTGAAAGAGACATGAAACAGAACAATGTTAGCAGGTACGCAGCTTTTAATAGGATCAGATAGAACCGAACCCTGAAGAAATGCCCACCATAGCTCCGGGGATGCCGTTCTCACCAGAGGCACCGGCCTCTCCCTGTGGACAAACACAAAGGAAGGTTATTTTCCAACATCTGATCAAACTGAATCATTGATTTGGAATTTCTGATTTTCTGCTGGTTCTACCTTAGGACCGGCAGGTCCAGCGTCTCCCTTAGCTCCATCCAGACCGCTGAATCCCTGCAGACAAAAACCAGTGAGTCACCGCTCAAAAAAACAAAAACATAATAACTCTTCATCCTCCAGACTCACTCTGTGTCCCTTGATGCCGGGGAGTCCAGGGGTTCCAGGGAATCCACGAGCACCCTGCACGAGGGAAAACAAGGTTTCAAAAACATCTCATGGATTTTTCAAGACCACAATTACCCACAATTAGGTAAGTGTGGTTGACCCCTCCTGACCTTTGCACTCAGCAGGGACCACTCACCTGAGGGCCAGCAGCTCCACGCTCACCGGGGCGTCCAGCTTTGCCAGGCTCACCCTGCGGAGGACACACAGGGAGAAGGTGAACAACTGGACTGCATCAGCACACATGGATGGAAATAAAAAGTCACTTACATCATCTCCGTTCTTTCCGGGGGGACCAGCAGGACCACGGGAACCCATGGCACCCTGAAAACACCCATTAATGACAGTGTCAGCACAGGGGGAGCATCTTCATATTTAAAGTGAGAGTTATTAGCTGAGCTGCTGTGTGTGAAGACAGATGTGGAAGAGGACATGCACTCACATCTCATCACACACACAGCAGGTGGTCTGAGCAGAAGATGGCGTATACTCACAGCAGCTCCAGGCTCCCCAGGCTCTCCAGGGGGTCCAGTGAAACCCTGAGGACCCTGAAAAGCACATCAACACAATATCTCAGAGACACTGTCGCAGATCTGACAGAAGAAGGGGAGCAATGTGAGCATGTCGTCTCATAGCTGATAAGGAGATACTTACACTGGAGCCAGAGGGTCCAGGAGGACCACGAGAACCCATAGGACCCTGTTGATAAAGAAAAGGGTTAAATTGAAGTCTGTTACATGTTGTTGATGTTCTGACAGAAAGCTCCTCATACCATGGGGCCAGGGACAGGTGGGCCGCTGGATTTGGAGTGATCAACGTAGCTCATTTGAGGAGAGAAGTTCTGTGAGGACAGAAGACGAGACAAATATGTTACATCACATGGGACACGACTGAAAAGTGTCCTCATTTCCTCATGGGTGTTTCCTGTGGACAGGAACTCTCCTGAGTCTTATCAGACTTCCTAAAGGAATCACTACTGCTCAGATGTTCAGTAAACCTGAGGACAGGCGGCTGTATGTGTCTGAGACACACAGTCCCACCCTGCCTCATGTTCCTAATGTTGGACTGCAGAAATAACATAAACCCAGACAAGGCCTTAAGACAAAACTTTTTAATGAGTAGTGTCCTCCGTGACATGGTGGTACTTACTCCGCCAAGGCCAGGGGGACCTGGGGGGCCAGGAGGGCCAGGGAGGCCAGGCTGTCCGGGGATTCCATCATTGCCAGGGGGACCAGGAAGACCCTGTCAGAAAAGTCAGGGAGGCGCGGTGAGGGGTCAGTGGTGAGCTTTATTCATCAGTCCAAACAGCCTGTCACACTGTTTGTGGCTTCACAAAACCAGGTGAGAGGAGATGTTCTTAATCATTTCCTTTATGTGAGCTTCGAACTCTCAGTGACCTACTGACCTTGTGACCTAACTATTGAAGCTCATGGACAATACAGCAGATTAATCCGCAGTCAGGTCAGCTCACGGCGGGCTAACAGCAGAGCTGTACACATGTTTATATTTTTACCCAGCTAGCTGGTGGAATGTGACTAAAACCAAACACTAGCCTTAAGAATCTACTCGGGACCGAGGCAGAGACTGTCCCTACAAAAACATCTGATGTGACAATGAAGACAGATGTGTTTGTGGAACCTACCCTGTCTCCCTTGGCACCAACGTCTCCTGGGATTGGCTGATAGATGGACAAAGAGTAGAGCCGGGTTAAGGTGTGAGGATTAAACGTGATGTAAAGATTAATGATGAATGATTAAAGACAAACTACCTCTTTGGTATCAGGAAGTGTGACTCCTACAAACCAAGAAAAACAACTGTTAACACAACATTCATTCACATTCAGATGCTGCATGCTGCTCAGCGGGCTGGAGACGGCTGCAGCTTTATATATTTAACTTTAACATTATGGCTGATAAACTGAGTCAGGACAGGGACAGCTATTAACCCTGCTGCACCCTGCAGGGCACTGCTCAGGACGGCATGATGGGAAATTACACATTCACTGCCACACTTCGCCAAAGATCAGGTATAATCCATGTTTAAAGAATGCAAATTAAAAGTGGGAATATAATCCAAAGCGATTCTTTAATAAAAATCCTCAAGCAAGCAAGCGTGCAGGCCGAGGGAGGCCGAGGGAGGCCGGGGGAGGCCGAGGGAGGCCGAGGGAGGCCGAGGGAGGCCGGGGGAGGCCGAGGGCCTGGGGTCCATTTTGAGGCCAGTAATGGTGCGAGGAGAGGTGAGGGAGAGGGTGGGGACTAGGTGGCGCCACAGAGCTAATTAAAGGTCAGAAGTGGTGTGGGAAGTACCATCTGTGTCGGGGCAGATGGGGCAGCACTCTCCGTCGGGGATGATGGGGTCGGCGCAGTCGGTCGTGTCCTCACAGATCACCTCATCACACATAACAGTTCCGCTGTCACAGACGCAGATCTGGCAGGGCTCTGGTTTCCATACATCCTTGTCGTTGTACACCTGTCCCTCTGATGTGCAGCTGCCGAATGTGACTGAGACAAGACAACATCAGGGTGAGTTCAGTGATAAGAAATGACTGGTGAGGTCTGACATGAGTAAACACAGCGTGCAGGTGTGTGTGGTCTGTGCTGGAACAGCTCAACTCAGAAAAAGAGGAGGAACGCTCAGTAAAATCATCACCAACTATAAATATTATTCATGTTCTGTTAATGAGCTACAGTCCTCATGTTTGGTGGCAGAACGTCCACACAGGTCTGTGGGAACTACAATAATAATCCAGGCTGTTTGTCAGATTACCAGCTGAAGATTAAACAACAGTTCCGGCAGATTTTCTCCAAAAACAAAAAAAGAAAAGTGGGACATGACTCAGAACCTGAGGCAGGGCCTCACACCCAGGAGGGCAGAGGTTTTGGAGGATAGATGCACGGTTCTACTTCTCGCCACCAGGCGGCGCTGTTACCCCGCAAACAGAGGCTTTCCGCGCCCTCTCCTGGATGGTGATTAATTAATGTCTAGACCTTTTCACTGTCGACGTCAGATTTTTCCACTGTGACCTTTTTTCGGTAAACTAAGCTCAGTTTTATACAAACTGGGAGAAAAACCCCCCAGTGGCTTCATTTAGAGTGTAAGAACCACAGGGGAAACTTTTACCAGCTGAAAACTTCTCACTTATTAACTCTTAACCTCCAATCTGTTCTCCTTTGATGAAAAAACAAAGCAATGAGCTGGAGGGAGCCTTTGTTAAGCCCAGGGAGGAGCAGGCTGCTTTCAGAGACACTAACAATAAAATGGAATCACTGGGTTTTTTCTGCCTGCGCTTCAACTCTCTGAACCCAGACGTGCTCACTGCGCATCAGAGAGGGCGCAGCTGCTCCCTCAGGTCTGCGCTCCAGCAGGACGCACTGAGCGTGTATCTGCACGTCAGTGCGAGGAGCAAACAGTAAAGAAGAGATCCGGTCTATAAACTCCTATCCGCCCGCAGAACTCCCCAAAAAAACCGTCTGACTGTAACAACCTTCACCATCTGCGCGCACTGGAGGCAGGTATCCAGAGGACGGCCAGTCCCAGTCCCGGCTCAGCATCCTTTGGGTCTATCAACATCCTGAGGTCCCAGATAACTCAAATCAATGTGTAAAGTGATACTTACTATCTTCCTCGCCTTGACCTCTCGCCAGAAGCACCGCTGCGCTGAGCAGCAGCGCTAACCGAATATCCACAAAGCTGAACATGTCTAAATATTAGACATGTAGATTCTTTGTGTCAAGGGAATCCTCTGTTTCTCCTCAGACGCCACTCATACACGGTAGGGTCCGGTCTGTGTGTAACTCCAATCCAGACCCTAGCAGAAACTCCCTACTGCCTAAACAAATGACTTAGCTTGGCTTTTATATGCCGCAGGTTTTGGGGAGGTCCTGCGCGCACCAGAGAACTAAACATGTTCAGGGGACGGAGTCCCTCCTTCAGCAGAGAGGGGGGCCGTCTTAAACCATGTCAAACAAGTTCACGTTTCAGCTCAAACGTGGATGATGAGGAGGCTCATCATTCACACACCGGCCTGCGCCGCGCACACGGCTCCGTGACGTTCAGCGGATTTACTTTGTCTTTTTGTCTTCTGACGCGAGGCTCTGCGTCTCCGCAGGTCTTTACTGGTCTGGATTTTAATAAGAGAACAGGGTACGAGTACGTCCTGTTTTATTAAGGCTGTGCAGGGTGGTTAGACTTCAGTTATTTACGTTCATTTGCTCAGTGACGGATGGAGATATGGTGTCACCTGGAGTCAAGCGTGCGTAATTTACGCACGAAGCGCAAACCAGGCGGAGGTGAAAGCATCAGGTGTGCTTCTCTTTATGATTGTAAACAGTTCTGCTTATGAAGCACTTCTGGCCCTCACACACACACACACACACACACACACACACACACACACACACACACACACACCAAGGAAAGTAAATCTGTTCACACTGCGGACTGTTTGGGCCTCCTGAGTATCAAGCACCTGCAGATAAACACCAGCATTGTTTAAATAACCTGACACACATCCAGCTACTGCCAAGTTATTATTAAAATAAAGTGAATAAATATGGTAATATTTACCCCCCCCCCCCCCCCATTACCCCAACACTTCATGTGCAGCTAGCCCAGCTAACTGCAGGCACATTAGTGGTGATGTCTGAGGAAGAGGAGGGAGGGAGCAGTGGGAAGAAAACCTGGCAGATCCTCAAAGCCGTCTGGTGAAACTGTGGACACGTTGCAGCTTCTACAACAGTGAGGCCAAGCCTGACCTTTCCTGCACACGCACATACATGTCGATGATAGAATATAACCTGTGATTATTGTGCTGCTTGACACAATGCATGCATTTAAATTAGAACCTTACAAACTTATTTCCCAGTTTGGAGATGGTTTGTAATCAAATACCAAAAAATCCAAACAGCAGAGCACTGACTGCACCAGGCTGCAGAGCCCCGTCATCTGTGAGATGTTGCTTCAGCTGTGAGCAGCATTCACAGTTATGTGGTCAGCAGGTAGCAGGTATTATTTAGCACCTGTTCCTCATCTAATGAAAGCACAGTTCACAGCTGTCAGTCTCCCCTTCAAATTCCTGCTCATGTGTCCTCCTCCTCCTCACCCCCACAGTGCCGTCACAGTGCCATCCATCACTGGCTCATACAGGGAGAGATGAGTTTAAAAAACAGGAGCAGCACATTCACTGTGATTTATCTGTGAGATGTGGAGCACAGTGAAGCCTTCAGACATAAAGGAAAGAAGTTTCCATGGTGGGTAAAGTGTGTGTATCCTGTGTCAGAGTGCTGCAAACAATGACATATTATGAATATCCTGGTCCTTTCATCTGTGATCAGAGCAGACTAGGAGTGAATCTGTGAGCAGCGCTCTCAGTGACTTTCCATGAGTGAAATGAAGCTGCAGCTCACAGCAGTGTTTAAATAGAACTGGTAATTTTCTGCTGTTTGCCTTGGACTCAGCTTTCTGCAATCTATAATATAAAGAGCTCAGACTGGTGGTTTGGGTGGAAGCACTCGCTCTGACTTCATGGCATTGTAGCTGCCTTCAGCTATCGTAGCTGGAAGCTACATGTTTTCTCACTGCCAGATCAGATACCGAGCATATTCCAGCTAATAAAAAACTGCAGCGCTGTCCTGCAGTCAAGATAATCTGACACAATCCAAGCAGTCTTTATTCGCCAAAGCAGGTAATCAATAGAAATCTACCCGTGTCCTTGTGTCATGATGGGAGAAGCAGAAAAATAATTGTACTGGAGGATTCATGCTCTGCAGACTCAAGGGAGGAAATTCCAGGTTTGTCATTGGCAGCCTGGGGAAGAGCACGAGCCCAAGATGTAACAGGTTCTGGGAAAAGGTGTCCTCAGCTGTGTCATGTTCTAAAGGTCTAAAAGTTCTTAATGAGAACAGAGCCACGAAAAGTAAAGAGAGATGAACCGACACTGAGGGGGCAGCTCTACTGAGGGGTCCGCTCTAACACTGAGGGGTCCGCTCTAACACTGAGGGTCAGCCTTAATACTGACCTTCATGGGACTATAGTAGTGCTCCTAATAGGACTTAATATTAGGTCATTATTAAACCCCTGGTTTACATCAGGAGTGTGCAGACCTTGCAGGGTACATAAACAGGCCTGCATTCCCCAGCAAGCCTCTGAGCTACAGTCAGCAACACGTAGCATCTGCCTGCCTCGTCCACGTGTTTCTACTTGTAGCTCTCTGAGCCTCCACTGCTTCAAACTCTACAAACCCTCTCTCTCCCTCCCTCCCTCTCTCTCTCTCATTGTCTCTCAGTCTTTTCTCTTAGGACGTCTCTTCCACCACTTTTAGGTTCCTGGAGGGCCTTTATTTGCAGTTTAAACTCTGATGTCTCCACGGACCTGCTGCCTGCTGCTGTTAAATCTTTGGGTCATTATGATGTGTATTATCTTCAATGATGGGTTTTCATGCTTTGTTTAGGCAGCAGCTCGCTGCAGGCCAGCTGCTGCAGACAGATTACAGGGTGGAAACTGTACAGGATCACAAATAAAACCTGTTGCTGCGTGGTGTGTCTTTATCTTCATTTTCAAAATGGTGATTAACACAACAACTTTCCTGACAGTGACTCGGAGGCGGCTGCCTTGAGTTAGGAAGCGTTTCTGTTCCTGTTCACCGTGCAGAACAAAGCATCAGTGAGGAGGACGCCACCTAACTCCAGACTGATCCAAACAAGATGGAGTATGAGTGGAGCTCAGGCCTTCACTATGCATGATCTTACACATTAGTACAATGAACATAAGAATTCCAGCCTGTATTAATGCCCCCCATTTTGAAGCCATGAATATTAACATGAGCATCAGTGTCCTCTGTGTAACACACAGGCCTCCAGCAGAGCTGCCACCTTCACTCCCAGCAGTGAGTCAGCTGTGTACGTGTGCAGACGGGCAAATCACTGCTGTCACTGCAGCAGTCGCCTTTCACTCACAGTCACTTTCCAGCTCTGAGACTGCAGCTTCAGTCAGAGCGGCCGCAGAGGGACACACAGCATGAGGCTCGATGACAGGGCGAGCGCCTGGGCCTACTCCAGCCAGAGCTGCCAGCATCTCATACAGACCTGGGTCTCCTCAGTCTGCAGGCTGTTTGCAGGCTGAGCGCCGCTCTCACCACCACATGTTCTTATTTGATCTGTTCAGTTTTTAGTGACATTAAAAGATATCACAGTCCTATCGAACCCTGTCTGAGCTGTTGACCCACAGCCATCATTATTCACTGAAACATCACCATGTGATCACACAGTCCCGGCCCTGCTCTCCTCTTCATCCCAGTTTTCTGCTGTCTGATGTGACGTGTGCACACAGTGTTATCAGTCGGCCTTGTTTCTCTCACAGGCTGTTTCTGGGTCTGGTTTTCCGTCTCTGGCTTTCTCCACAGTCCCAGCCCCCCATCCAAACTCCTGCTCTCCATCCCTCCCTCTTTCTTTGCCCTGCCTCCTCCTCCTCCTCCTCCTCTTTCGCTCCCATCCTTCCACTCCCCCACCGCTGCAGACATCCACTCAGACACAGAGAGTGGATGGAAAATATGACTGGATCCTTCCCTGACTTCAGATAATGTGCAGGACTGCTGGCAAGAGGGGAACCACTTAAAAAAAAACAGGGAGAATCAGAGAGAGAGGCAGAGCACACCGGACAGCGAGGGGTTAAGAGAAGTGAAGAGAAGCACCTGGTACAATGTGCACACACTGACTTTACAGCAGAGGATCACACAGTCCCTTCACGTCTGAAGGTTTGTGTTGATCATGTTAACACAACATCAGAGCGGAGGCCACTAGACGAACAGCACAGACCCCGCCGCGCATGTGGTGTCAGATTACTGCACCACAACAGCTCCAACCGAGGGAGGGCATGCAGGATGGAGGTTTCTGTTCTGAATGAGAGACAAACAGAGAGGAAAAACTGACGCAGGGCTCTGATCCTGCAGCTTTCACTGAAGGTTCCTCCTCATTCCTCTCCGAGCGCTGGTTCCAGCTGACCTGCAGCCTCTCCAGGGCGGCTTGGTGCTGGCGTTTCCCCACATCTGGGAAAGTTAGTCAGCCTTTTATGACGCCCTGTTAGCCCCTCGCTTTCTCTTGCTGTTCCCTGGTTTTCATCGTTGCCTCTCTATAATAGTCTCAGCTCATTTCTTAGTCATGAATCCAATGACATTTTGTACACTTGATGTTAAACTGTGTCTGTGATTTGAGGCTGAAGGCTCCCTCTCCTTCACGGGGCATATTTGTGAGGAATCTTTGGGGGGAAATGAGCTCAGAGATGCCGTCTGGAAATGTCGTTACTCCTGCCTCCCTTCTGCAAGCACTCGTAAATACTGCGGCCTACAGATACTCACATGTGAGAAGGGGGGGCGTAGGAGGTGCAGCTGAGTATAAGAGAGGGGAAAAGACCCGAGACAAACACAGAGCAGAGACAGATTTGTGCAGGAGGAGACCTCCGATCCTAACGTGTGTTTAAAAGTATGAAGTGAATAAAGCTGCATTATTTCCACAGGAGTCAGAGACAAAGGGCAGCAGAGCACACAGCAGGTAGACTCACTCTAAGAGACACTGGAAATGGAAACAGGGAAGCCTGTCGCTATGCAGGGAAAAAATTCCCATCTGTGGGATGACTCATACTCTCCCCTCAGCCCCAGAAATGAAAGCTAACAGCGTCCTAGTTTTTACACTGCAAGACAAAGACATTCAGGAGTGAGAGCAACACAGAGCCTGTAACCGACTACAAGGTTCATCCCTGCAACAGAACTGTGCTCGATAACCTGACTGTCTGTAAGGGATCGAACTGTCACACAATAAAACACAGGCTGTCCTGTTGTCACAGTCTTGGCAGGACTGCAGGGTTTTCCCTGAGCAGCACGTCTACCTGGCCCCAGTGATCCTCTGTGATCCTCTGTCTCTACCTGGCCCCAGTGATCCTCAGTGATCCTCTGTCTCTACCTGGCCCCAGTGATCCTCTGTCTCTACCTGGCCCCAGTGATCCTCTGTCTCTACCTGGCCCCAGTGATCCTCTGGCTCTACCTGGCCCCAGTGATCCTCTGTCTCTACCTGGCCCCAGTGATCCTCTGTCTCTACCTGGCCCCAGTGATCCTCTGTCTCTACCTGGCCCCAGTGATCCTCTGTGATCCTCTGTCTCTACCTGGCCCCAGTGATCCTCTGTAACAGACTCAGACTTACCTCAGGCTTCCAGCAGATTCCTCTGTGATGGAATGAAGCACGCTCCTATGAATGTAGACAGCAAAGACACCATGATTATCTATATACAGCTATAAATCTACATATATATATATATATATATATATATATATATATATATATATATATATATATATATATATATGTGTGTGTATGTGTGTGTGTGTGTGTGTGTGTGTGTGTGTGTGTGTGCATAAACACGTTCAATATGATTTTCTATTGTGTAATCAGCTCATTCTTCACTTTGTATTAACATCCGTTAGCATGATAGCATTTGTTCGTTAGCTATTAGCCTTTTTTAGTTATCACTGCCTGGTAGTGTAACGTTATCAGTCAGATTTACTGGTTTCATATTTGTGCTCTCTCTCTCTGCTACACGCCGCTTCCCTTTGTGTATAACTCGCCGTTCAAATCTGATCGATGTGTTATAAATAAAATTAGCTAACACTTCTCAGTTTGTCACAAAGCTAACCCGGTTAGCATAACGCTCGGTTTTAGCTGGCACGTAAGCTAGCGGCTGTGTAGCTAGCAGAGCCCGGGATGCTAACGGAGTGATTGAATCACTGACCATGATCAACACAGCAGCATCCTCACAGTGACGTTAGCAGCTGCTAACTCCTAACTTACTGTCAAATAATACAACGTGACGAGGCGCCTTTAACGTGCTTTCTACTCTATATTCGTTCGTTAGCACAAGCTATAGCTAATAGCTTCATTGCCGCTGCTGTTTGTTTGCTCTCTCCCTCAGAGTAAGCTAGCTCTCAGTCTGCACCACAGATAGCTGTTTATCATGTTTGGGGACTTCTGTCCCTCATGACCGTCCATGTGTCCATATAGAAGACAACAAAATAAATCCTGTGACTGTTTAACGTGTGTTTTTCAGTAAAGGGTTAATCTCTTCACGTCACCTTCTGTACGGCCTCTCACCCTCAGGCTCTGTGAAGGGTGAAGAAGGCCCGCTTCCTCTGAGCCTGGCCTGGGGGGACTCCCTGGAGGACCAGGACTGATGGACACCTTCTGTGTGGTTGGACCGAGTCAGTCCTCGGCCTGAAGGCTGGCTTCATGACCTCAAACCATCAGTGATTCGATCACATGCTGACTCTTTGCATCATGCTGATTGAGCTGTGTGTTAATGTGTTAATTCATTTTAATTCATATTATTTCAGTCTCTTCTTCTGGGAAGAGGAAGCAGCCGGAGACACACGTCCCTTCTGAGCATGCTCAGTGGATCCATTAGTCTGAGCTGCAGTCCAGCCCGAAGTTTGCTGAGTACCTCAGAATGGTTGAGAAGAAAAGAGTGACCTCAATCCAGAAGAATGCAGTGTGGTCTGCTCTCCCTCCCCTCACATCCAGCAGGGTGAAAATGACTTCTGTTAACCCTCTGTGCAGCAGAGGCAGCGTGCAGGCTGCAGCCAGTTAAACAGCCGCGGTCTGCCTCCATCTTCCTCATGTTCACCCCCTCCTTCCAGAGGATGTGTGTAAAGCTGCCACGTTAAAGGCTTTCTGTCCGTCCCTCTGCATTGTTCTCACCACGCAGACACACACACACACACACACAAACTTTCTCATTAATCTCAATAAGTCAAATAAACCTGATCACACATATTGATAGCATGTAGCAGGGGGAACCTTGACCACAGAGGGTCCAGGAGAAGATGTTTCACCATGAGGAGGTCGCCTGGTGCCAGCAACATGTCCAGAAACCATCACTGCTCCTGCTGGAGGAGGAGGAGGGGGAGGAAGAGGAGGTGAGAGTTCTGCTCTGCTCCTGTTTCACCCTGGAGTTTAGGGATAACCTCTTTCAGATGTCTGAGGAGGAAGCAGTGTCAGTGTAGGACGGTTTATATATAACATACTGCAGGAGGCCTGAGGAGGTGACAGACGTCTGTCCTCCAGCCTCACCTGTGAGTCTTTACAGCTACACCTGTCCCTCAGAGGAGCAGGAGGAGTTCCTTTTGTCCCTCTCTGGATTGACTGCAGAGCCATTGTCCTGTAATGAGTGAGCCATAGATGAGTGCACAGGGCAGCGACTGAAACCCGCAGCCAGTCCCAGGCTCTGCTCTGCACCGAGACGTGGGCTCAATAAACTTTCATCCCAAAATAAATGCTAAATTAGAGGGTTACAGAACGGAGAGAGCAAAGGGCCACTGGGCTGGGCTGCTGGCCCCACATGCTCACGGCTGCTGTGGACGCTCTCTTCCTGTCTCCTATTATTGTTGGTCGCCTGCCTGGGTGAGTCAAGAGGAGGAGGAGGAGAGGGATGAAGGGGACAGAGACAGAAGAAGAAGAAGAAGAAGGCAGCGGGGAGAGGTGGAGGGATGATCTGTGAGGAGGGAGATGCAGACATGACAACATGGGAGCTGTTCAAGCAGCCATTTTGTCAGACCTGGTGTAAATGTAGATGAGTCCACATCTCAATATGTCTATTGATCCACAGCACAGGTCTAACAGGGGCGTACACTCCACCCGAACCTTTCCAGACTGATCTTTTCCACCTTGTCCTCCACCTAATGTCTTCTGCAGTCCTCGTCCAGAGGTAACTAAAGCAGATGTCTCTGGATGCTGCTGCAGCCTGAACACTGTCCCTGCAGCGGCCAAGCGTCCGATAAAACACTCAGACTACAACCAGAGTGTCTCTGGAGGAAGTCCTCAGAGTGTGCCGTCCCTCCTCTGAGCCTGCTGCCATCACAGCCAGCCTGTGTTCGTTAGGAGACAGACCTTTATTAGAGTAAGCTGAGATTCATACGGAGGGACCCTCACAGAGGCTCCGCCCCCTGCGGCCTGATCAAAGCCTTTTACATGGAGGTGCTGCAGCCCCCCGGGTGTTTTACAGCAGCTTCAGGTGCTTCTGTTGTTCATTTAGGAGTTTGGGCCCCTTGGAAAAAAATCACAGCAGAGAGGACTGGGGGACTCAGAGGCCCCTCCTGAGGACCAACTGTTCTATGGTGGTGGAGAATGAATATGGAATATGTGGCATCAGTCATCATGCCATCAAAGAATATGTGTACTTAGAACACACGTCCTGCTCCTCCAAACCACAGAGCTGGAGGTGATGAAGAGCTCCACAGTAAGGGTTAAATCAGGCTCTCCACTGACAGAGCTCCATAAAGGCGCCTGCCTCTAATGGGCAGCATGAGGCAGGTGAAGGGGGAGGAGCTGGGGCGAGGCCTCCACATGTGGCAGAGGAACACAGGTATGTGTTAGTCCTACCGTAATGAGTTAATCCCAGACCTTAATGCTTTGTGTTGAAGTGATGCTGCAGCTGCACACAGACCTGCAGACGCTCTGAGGGCGGCAGGCTGGTGAAGACGAGCAGAAGAGGCAGCTGTTAAAGGTCAGAGTAAACCTGTAGAAGATTCATGGTGAGCCGAGGTGTGGACGCCCCCTCTCTCCCTCTCTCCCTCTCCCTCTCTAACTGGCTCCAGTCGGCGGCCATATTTAGACTAATGTCCTGTCCCTCCCTGGTTTGTGTCCAGCTGGGCTTTGGAATGAGCTTTGTCTCTCTGCACATCACAGAATGGACTCAGAGAGCTGAGAGCTGGCTCAGCTCACCTCACCCTGTCTGTGACAGATAAACAGGAGGTGAAGCTGGAAATCACACCACTGATTCACAACAATTCACTTCTTCTGTTGTTTTTCAGTGATGGAACCATGATGAACCATCCGCCCCATGCTCTCCTCTGACCTGGATAATCTGTGTCATCCTGCTAGCTAACCCAAATTAACTTTTTTTTTTCTTTTCTGTCCACGTTTGCAAGCAAAAGTAAAAAAAAGAAGACGAGGAGGAGGAGGTGCTCCTCTCTGCTTTACATGAACTCTTCATTTCCCAGGCCTGCCACATCAACAAAGGGAGTATACTTGGCTGAGGTGCAGGGAGGAGGAACAGAAACAGTGTCGAGACAAAAAATGTAGGACTCGGCCTCAGAGGGAAAGAAAGGAGGGAGGAGCTGAATATTCCTCTGACTGCACGGACACACACTCAGCCCCTGTTAGCGTTGATGCTGACTGTTAAGGAGCTTTAATCTGAAATTAAGAGTACATTCTATAATCTCATGATGACCACAGTGAGTTCATCTCTCTTTGCACAGAGACCTGACTCATTTGGAACAGATGGAAGCTCAGGGAGACTCTGACATCACTGTCCCGACACAGGCTCTACATCAGGTGCCCCCCCCCTGGCAGAATGACTTCAGCGTGGGACTTTTCATTACGTTAAATGTTATCCTTAACCCTATAATGACAGCAGCCACCCGTGTTTAGGATGCAGAGCTTCCTGCCTCTCCGGGGTCCTCTGCCTCTAATGACTGTACTCAGGGGCTATTGTCAGGGTTTGATGGAAACCTCTCACACTGGACTCGTGTCCGTCCGCCTCCCCTCCTACGACATGTTCACACTCTGCATTCCTGCACAGCTTTCCTGAGGCCGAGCCGCTTTACAAGCCGCCGTGTCCACATGCTTTCTATCCTCGACCCGCTTTCAGAAAACATTGTGTCGGCCATGTTTTTATGAGTCTCTGTGCGCCTCCTCTTCCTCCCCGTCTTGTCTCTACCTGTCTTGCGCATTGCTGAAGTTCTTGACCCCCCCCCCCTTTAACATCCAAGCACCCAGTCTAAAACGCCACCCCAGGGCACCACAGGAGTTCACGAGGTGGGAGTGGACTCCTCCCTCCCTCCCCCACCCACTGACACCCAGCCCGGCCCCTCCCAGCCTGCCATGCCCAAAGCTGACTTTTTTTAAAATATGCAGACTAACAGCACACAGAGCAATCATCTGGTGTGTCTGTCCCTCCTCGCTCACAGCAGTAAAGTTTAAGAGAAGATGATTTCCCTGAGAACTCCTCCCTCTCCTGCTCCGGATCCTTTCGTTTCTTTCTTTTCTTTTTTTGGCCCAAACCTTTTTGAAACAATCTTTTTAGACATGATCAGGTCCAAATGTTTCTCTGCACTTTCTCTCAGTGTGCAGACAAAGCAGCAGAATAATGACAATAGCTTGGATAAAAGAGGCAGAGGGGAACATCTTTGTGTTCTCTTCCCACATGAGTTCAATTCTTCATACATCTGGAATCACTTTGAGCTGCATCGTGCTCCGCTCTGTGACTTCAGCCTCGGAAACAAAACCTTCAGGAGGAAAAATGAAAACAGACCCCGAGTTTTTTGGTAGGTCAGAAAAAAAAACGTCTGTTTTCACCTCACAGAGATTCTCTCTGCATCTACAGTGACCAAAGCACCTAAAGATGAACGAGCCCTCTGACCAGGTCACCGTGTCCTCACACAACACTGAGGTGTGTCAGACTGTGTGTGGTGTCAGCACCCCGGCTCAGGTTGGAGCAAGACGACAAAGAAAACACGTGAAACGAAACGGTCGGCATTCACTGATTCATTTACAACACAACTAACAACACGACTAACAACACAACTAACAACACAAACCATGTGGTGCGGCTCCGCTCCTGCAGGGCCTGCTGGCTGAGAGAGACTGGGTGGGGGAGGAGGGGCGTTCTTACAGCCTCATCACATGATCAGGTGCAGCTGATCAGGAGCTGATTGATTATCTGAAACAAAGAGCAGGAGTCCGCAGAAACACCTGCAACATAGTGTTAAATATCCTTTATTCAAATAGATGATACATTTCACTGTCTGTGATCCGATCATACACATGTGTCAACCTCCCAGGTCTGTCTCCTGACACCTGGCGAGCTGTTTCTGGCTGCTTCAGTTGTTCTGTGGAGGATTCGTCGCTCATGACACCTCCTGAATGTGATCTGCAGTTCTCCTCACAGCCACCGGTTACCGTACAGACTCCGGTCAGTGCGGCTGCAGTCAGTGAAAGTGACTCCTGCACGCCTTCAGGGCAGCACAGGCCACGACATGCAGGCTCTGATTTATCACCTGGAGCCACAGAACTCAGCAGCGGCTCGCTTTGCAGGAAGTCAGAGCAGGAGATGAAGGCGGAGCTTCTGACGTGTTGGACCTGCTCGTGTCTTTGTCTGCTGCTGTTTAATCACACTCAGGCAGCTGGAAGACCAAACACCGGAGTTCAGTGAGGGTGGATCATGAGCCACAGCATGCCGTCACTGCTCCAGTCTATGTAATGTTTGTTCCAATAATAAAGGCTGCAGACGATCCTGCTGCTCTGTACAAACATGCAGGTACGAGCCCTTTGGGATCATCCTGCTGTGAGGCCTCGTCCTCAGGGGCCACTGAGCAGAAGCCAGAGGAAACACCCCCACCCCTCCCTCACCCCCCTCCCTGTGGGAGATCCAGACCTACACCGCTCCATAAGAAACCAACACCGAGGCATCAGGGTCAGTCAGCTGGAGGCCGAAGCAGAGCTGTGGCTCTGCTGGGAGTCTAATGATCCTAACAGCTTCCATCAGACTGCAGGAGGGAGCTGAGTGTGCCACCTTCTGGCTGAACACACGTCTGTGTTAAGAGGAAGAGCAAACAGCTGATGTGTGTGAAGATCAAGACCTGAGCACGTCTCAGCAAACTGTGCAACACTTAGCAAACCTGTGGTAAAAGTCCACTGTCCGTCTGTGTGTTCACTGTGTTTGAAGTTGATGAGTCAACAGACTCATCATGTCAGAGCCTTCGTCTCCTGCTGGGGGTCAGCTGTGGTCACGCCCACAGAGAGCCCCCTCTGGTGCACGACGAATGCTTCAGGATGAGGTTTGGAGGAGGGCTGGATTATTCCATCATTCCAGGAGGGGGTGAGGTGGGAGTGGGGTGGGGGTGAAATATGAGACATGTCTGAAGCATCTGCTGAAGGAGGAGCTGCAGAGGGACATAAAAGAGGAAGATTCCCTGATTAAACCTCATTAGTGATGTTAACCTGACGCCTCATAGATCCACAGCCTCCTACCCCCAGCAGGGCAGTGATCACCCAGCAGTGGGTTGAGTGTCTTCCTCCTCTTCACTCGGGTGCTCATGGTTGTGCTGCACACAGAGAGAGCTGCAGATGTTCTCCTCTCTCTCGGCCTCCTCCTCTCTCATACACACCACAACATGCAGCATGAGTTACAGTGAAATGTGCAGAGCAGCCCTGCAGGAAGTTTTACAAACATCTGAACAGGGAGAGCAGACGCCAAGATGGCGGCTGAGGACCAAACAGACAGCTGGTTAAGATGATTTTAATAAAGTTAATCAATGAAACTTTAGTCAGTGACACAGCTAACTAAAGTCTAACGTCTGGAATGCAGAACTAACCTAAACAGCGTGTGCTTCTGCTGGTCTGCAGACATGTGGACCTCGTCCTGTTTCAGGGAGGTTTTCAGGCAGAAGAAGAACGACGGGGGGGAGCGGCCATTTTCCTTTTATTTTCCATGGAGCTCAACAGAAAGCTGGCCAACAGCAGCAGCCTTCCTCCAACCGGAGAAGTGATCAGCACTGAGCAGAAAAACAGCTGCAGCCTGAGACAGAGGAAGAGCTGATGTTTTATTTTCTCTGCACATGAGTTTCACATTCTGCTTCAATATGTTCATGTGATCAGGTGACCAGAGTGATCAGGGTGCCGGTGTCGCCTTGTATCACGGTCTGATCCGCGGTGCTACCTTCAGACCGGGCTTCCTCTCATCTGAAGCTTTCTTTCCGAGCGCTCTCAGATTGGTAGCAGCTGTGGCCGCTGGCTGAGTTCGAGCTGTGGGAGGCTGCGGTCGGCCAGCGGGGAGGAGCTCCAACATCTGGAAAAAGAAGGAAAGCTGGCTGAAGCAGCGAGACGAGAGGCCAGCAACACCAATCCTCAGCAAGCCAGTCCTGCTGCTGCACTGTCTGCCAGTTTAAAGAAAATGTTTAAAGTCGCAGGGCTGCAGGGTTAGAACCTGAGCCTGTGTGGATGTAACGGTGTGTCTGCAGACAGTGGAGAGAGTGGACTGCTGTAGTTTAGCTCCAACCCTTTGGGCCTCTCCTGATGTAAAAGCATGTCTAAACATGTGGGAGCCGCCTGCCAGAGGAAAAAGTGGCAGGAGGCTGAGTCCGTGCTGGACAGGAGGAACTTCACATTCCTCCTCATTTCTCCCTTTTTATGTTCTGTGCTCAGTGTTAGAAAGATCAGTGTGTGTGCTCCAGATCACCACGAAAACTTCTCTTGTTTGGCCTAATTTTACTGCTTCATTCAGACCACGATCATGTGGCTGACGTGCTAATATCAGTGCTAACAGGGCCTACATTGACCTGGACCCAGCCAGCAGGCTGACGGTCTGAGCCACGTCCAGAGACTTCAGAAGGAGAGCAGGGAGTTTAGGTGGGTCTGCTTACAGCTGTGTGAGTCAGAGCAGAAAGTAAGAGTGGCTGTAACATGTACTTCTGTGTGCCACAGTAATTACATGTTATGGTCCGAACTCCCAGCCAGGAAGCGTCAGTGCAGTTCACTGCTACCTGCTCTTTAGCTGCTCCTTCCTCCAGCTCCGCTCAGTGTCTTTCTGCAGGGAGCGCTGCTGAGCAGATGGAGCAGCGAGAGGGAGGCGCTGCCATCCCACCGTCTGCCTGGACAGAGGGGCCATTCTTCCTCCCGGACCCCCCACCCCTCACCCCCAGTCATCTCCTACAGACCACAGTTTGTCAGCCAATCTGCCCACCGTTGACTGAGGAAATGTTCACTTAGTGCAGGAAGTCTGAGGTTTCCCCCGTACCTTTGATTCCAGGCCTTACCCAAACAGCACGGGGGTGTGAGTCAGGTCAGAACAACATCGATGGGAACTGGTCCCACAGGGGGCCTCACGGTATCACTTCACCTGTAACAGGTACTTAGGAAATACTTACCAATTCAACATGAAGCTGCACGGCAAATAGGATCAATACTTATATGGTTTTCACAGCGTTTTAAAGTCAAAACCAAAAGGACAACATCTGTTGTACTGATGATTTAATGTTGATTCATCATGAGGTCCATGGACCAAAGATCAAGTACGAAAACAAAACCAGAATATTTACCAGTAAATAAAATGATGTCATCAAATTAGAACATATACACAGATCAGATGAAGGAGCTGGAAGACTCATCAAGGTCTTGTTCACAAAACAAGACAATAATAGGTCAATGATAAGCAGGCGTCCAGTCCAGTGTGCAGTTTCACTGCTGTCCTGTAGGGGAGCCGGCGCTCACTGCAGCTTCTTCTTCGCCAGTGCAGCCAGCTCTCTGGCTTTCCTCCTCTTCAGCTTCTTTTTGAGGAGGAGCAGGTCGATGTAGAGGATGCGATCTAACACTGCACAGGCGCAGAGGAGTCCACCGTGCAGAGCGCCCGCTATCCCACAGCTGAACACGTCCTGGCCTGTGACACACACACACAGACACACACAAGAATCATTACCAGACCTCTTCAGTCTGAGGAGGCGTCGCTCACTGTCAGGGCCTCGTACCGGAGATGTAGAGGTTCTTGATGGGGGTCTGGCACCTGCTCTTGGCCACAGCCTCGGCCTGGAAGCGCTCCAGGTTGTGCTCAGCAGAGTACATGGCTCCACGCTGAGCAGCCAGGTAGTGCGCGTTGGTCAGCGGGGTCGCCACCTCCTGGAAGACCAGCTGAGAAGGAACCCATCAGACACATGTTACAGGGCCCCTCTCTTCAGGGTTAACACAGACAGCAGGAAGTGTGTGACAGGAAGCAGCAGCCCCCACCTTGTCTTTGATTTTGGGGAACACGGTGCAGGCCCAGTCAAAGAGGTTCTTTGCAAACCTCATTTTGTAGTTGTAGTACTCATCGCCTCTTCTGCGCACACTCGTGTCCTTCCACTCCTCAAACCACTCGTAGTTAACCATGATCAGTATGGTCATGCAGGACTTTCCTGTGACACACAAACACACACCTCTCAGACTTTGTGCTGTGTGTGTGTCACTGTGTGTGTCACTGTGTGTCACTGTGTGCAGTGCCTGTGTGTACCTGGATGTCTTATATTGGCCTCTGGGTCTTTGGCCGAAGGGATTGTGAGCATCATCATGGGGATGTTGTCGGGCGCTTCGTCCTTGCTCAGTGCAAAGAAGTCATCCATCCTGAAAAGAAAATGTGTAGCGTTACCACAGTCAGAGCAAAGCCACCTGCTCCTCTGCTCCATCTAGTGGACAGGAGAGGACCCAAACATGGCTGCCTTCTGTTAGACTCTGAAGCTGAGCTTCTCCTTCCTCTTATACAACAGCTCCCCCTTGTGGTTGGGTAATGTGTGCTCTGCATACTCACGACTGGTCCATGTCGTTGTTCTTGAACAACCAGTAGTTTGTGGACACAAGTCCCAATTCCTCGGCAGTCCCATCTAACCCAGAGAAAACCAGGAGGGAGCCTCTGCCATGTTTCAGCATGTTCACTCTTTTCTGAACGTCTGCGATAAACAGATGTTTAGAATGAACCCTTTGACCTACACCATGAATCGAAGTGTGGTGGCGTTACTCACCAGGTCTGACTTGGATCTCTGGAGGAAGAAACTTCTGGAAGGTGTTGAAGACGCCACAGTTTGAAACCACCACAGGAGCATGAACCTCCACCTCCCCCTGACCTTTCTTCACCTTCACACCTGTCACAGAGAGGACGTCTCAGGTCTGCTGCCTCCTCAGTGACAGTCTTAGAAAACCCAGCTGTTCCTACCGTAAGCCGCCCCCTTTTCATTGACCAGGATCTGGGTCACCGGAGCTCTGACCAGGCATTTTCCTCCGTATTTCTCAATGGTGCGGATGACGTGAAAAGCAACCTCGCTGGAGCCCCCTTTAGGGTAGTAGGCACCTCGTTTGTAGTGATGGAGCAGAAGAGCGTTGATGTAAATACTGGAATCCTTGGGTGGCACTCCTACATGGAGAACCAGCACAAACATCTCATTTAGGCCTGAAGTCTGAACCTGAAAGATGGGTCTGTGTGTCTGATCTTTGAGGACCCACCATAGAAGAGGTAGGCGAAGATGACATGGAGGTCCTTGTTGCTAGTCAGTGTGTTCACATAGTCTGTTGCACATGTGCCAGAGAGACGGAAGACCGGGCAGACCAGGTCAGCGATCCCTGACTTCAGCAGGAGCAAGGACACCCACTGTGGGATCAGCTTCAGAGCTGCCAGGTAGTGGGTCTGCCTGGCTGACACCTGAGAGAAAACAGAGGAAGCTTGAACCCCAAGATGAGCCTGGAACACTGCACGCGCCCAATCAGCAAAGACGGTACCTTCATGAGGTGGAAGAACTTCTCTATGGCCTCCGTGTCGTCCGGGAACTGCTTCAGCAGGTGGGCTTTCATCTCCGTCTTACCGTAGAGGACGGTGTACTCCTTTTTCTCCTCGCCCAGGCCGATTTGGATGGTGTCAAAGTGTTGTTTCAGCTTCTGGAACTCCAGCTGGCCCTCAGAGATCTGGTCGAAGGCGATCCGCAGCAGGCCGTTCTCATGGACCTGGCCGATGTAGTGGAGCCCTGCAGGTGACGAGAGGAAGTGACTGAGTGTGTGAAGCCACAAAAAAGACACAAACTGACAGCTGTTTGCAGGAATCTCCTCGGCCTCTGCCGACACTTAAACATCTGATACCTCGACCTCCTGATCGATATTGATCCATCAGTAAGTGCTGTTGCTGCCCATCCTCTTACCAACATCAAACTCGAAGCCTTCGTTGATGTAGGTGTGACAGCAGCCTCCCGCCTGGTCGTGTTGCTCCAGCAGCAGAACCCTCTTCCCGGCTTTGGCCAGCGTGGCCGCAGCCGCCAGACCACCGATCCCGCTGCCGATGACAATGACATCCAGGTTCTGCGGCACCTTGTTGACGGTGAAACCTGCACGGAAACACACAGCGGCTGAGATGTGTCGTTGTTGCATAAGGGTGTCATACAGCAGTCTGAAGGTCGCCCCGCACACCTCTGCTGTCATAAACACTGGACTCATATCTGAGTCTGTGGTGCCGAGAAACAGTAGATTTACCAGCTGACATAATCTAATTATGCTTAAACACATGAAAAACATCTCCTGCTAATTTAGGGCGTTTCAACAGTCTGAGTTATGGTGCACACAGCTTTCAGAACTTTAGCTCTGCAGCTAACATGCATAGCAGGATTAATCTCAGGACTAATCCCAGTAAGGTGCAAAAACAAGGATTATTCAAAGGCAGAACCACACGGGGAACACGGGGAGTAACTAAAACACAGGAGAGAGCCGACGCGAACATACGAGGCACTCCAGCAGAAACAACCTGGCACAGACAAAGGGAACCCCAGGACTCAGACAGACGTAGGTGAACAGAATCAGGGCGGGCAGGTAATCCAAACAGGTGGGAAACACAAGGAAGACATGACTTTCAAAATAAAACAGGAAGCAGAAAAACACAACGGTGACAGAATCACCAGGGACACCAGGAACCATCGACACACATCGGTGATACAAAATAACCAGGAACCAGGGGATCAACCCACAAACAAGCAGCATGGTAACAGGAACCAGGGGCCCAGTGATGAGAGAACTCAGGCCCACGGCTCAGGTTCTGCTGATCAGCTTATTGCAGCTGTGTCCACGGAGCTGTCAGTGATGCTGCAGCATCAGTTTGTCTGGAGCCCAGTACCTTGCTTGAGAACTTTGTCCCTCTTCTTCTGGTCAAACTCCCGGGGTGCAGGTGGCCTCACGGACTCCAGCGTGAATGGGCTGGGTTTCCCAAACAGGTACCAGTACGTACCACCGACCCACACCACCAGCCAGAGCAGGAGAATCAGGAGCCACATGGTGGAGACGAGTCTCTGGTCTCAGTGTCGGTGTCGGTGAGCTCTCAGCAGCTGCGGCAGATTCGCTCTGATTGGTGGTGCCCTCACAGGGCTCCTTTTAAAATTCTGAGGGCCAAAGGTCTGGAGGAGAGGTTTTTAATGTGTAACACGATCATGTTGTGATGAGCAATAAAGATAAAAGTGGTGAAAGGGCCAGTTTTCTCTGGATGTCGGTGAACACATCACAACAAGCAGCTGGTGTCAGAAAGAGCCGAAGAAACGCAAAAAAAACATGAAATTCTTCTTAAAGCACAGTGTGAAGGTAACACGCCGTGTCGTGTGCAGTATATTCACGTATTCACAGGAAACCTAGTGAGATTAGATATGTCCATAATTGTCTTATCTGATAAGGCAATTAATATAATCCCCACTGGACAAGGCATCTTAGACTTTATACACATACAGTCCAGGTTTATGTCTTTACAGCCAGCAGCTGCGTCACATCGCTCCGTTTCAGCAGGTCAGGTCAGATTAGGACCGAGTGTGTGTCCTTGGGGAAAAACACACACACACACACACACACACAACATTTCAGTCTGATGAACGCTCCTAACACCACTGAAAGTCATCCGATGGAGTCTCCAGGAGGCTGGTCCTCCAGCCCTTCCACAGACATGTGCTGGGCACGCTGACACTGGACTTTGGACTCAAGTTATGCATCACCTCAGTTGACTTTGAGCTCTAGATTCCATCCGCGGCCTCAGATAACACGAAGAAAGCAACAAGCTGTTTGTTACATCACAGCTGAAGCGGGCCTGCTGGACCCACTGGACCCGCTGGAGGTCTTACAGGTCATTCTGCTGCTCCACTCAGCAGCACCATGGAACCAGAGCTTCAGATTCTGACAGCATGTCTGAACGTTCTCCTCTTTGCAGACCACAAACAAACATGTAACTTTACACATGAAGCTGCACGGCAAATAGGATCAATACTTAGATGGTTTTCACAGCATTCACATGATACTATATAAAACCATGCACTGTTTTAAAGTCAAAACCAAAAGGACAACATCTGTTGTACTGATGATTTAATGTTGATTCATCATGAGGTCCATGGACCAAAGATCAAGTACGAAAACAAAACCAGAATATTTACCAGTAAATAAAATGATGTCATCAAATTAGAACATATACACAGATCAGATGAAGGAGCTGGAAGACTCATCAAGGTCTTGTTCACAAAACAAAACAATAATAGGTCAAAGATAAGCAGGCGTCCAGTCCAGTGTGCAGTTTCACTGCTGTCCTGTAGGGGAGCCGGCGCTCACTGCAGCTTCTTCTTCGCCAGCGCAGCCAGCTCTCTGGCTTTCCTCCTCTTCAGCTTCTTTTTGAGGAGGAGCAGGTCGATGTAGAGGATGCGATCTAACACTGCACAGGCGCAGAGGAGTCCACCGTGCAGAGCGCCCGCTATCCCACAGCTGAACACGTCCTGGCCTGTGACACACACACACAGACACACACAAGAATCATTACCAGACCTCTTCAGTCTGAGGAGGCGTCGCTCACTGTCAGGGCCTCGTACCGGAGATGTAGAGGTTCTTGATGGGGGTCTGGCACCTGCTCTTGGCCACAGCCTCGGCCTGGAAGCGCTCCAGGTTGTGCTCAGCAGAGTACATGGCTCCACGCTGAGCAGCCAGGTAGTGCGCGTTGGTCAGCGGGGTCGCCACCTCCTGGAAGACCAGCTGAGAAGGAACCCATCAGACACATGTTACAGGGCCCCTCTCTTCAGGGTTAACACAGACAGCAGGAAGTGTGTGACAGGAAGCAGCAGCCCCCACCTTGTCTTTGATTTTGGGGAACACGGTGCAGGCCCAGTCAAAGAGGTTCTTTGCAAACCTCATTTTGTAGTTGTAGTACTCATCGCCTCTTCTGCGCACACTCGTGTCCTTCCACTCCTCAAACCACTCGTAGTTAACCATGATCAGTATGGTCATGCAGGACTTTCCTGTGACACACAAACACACACCTCTCAGACTTTGTGCTGTGTGTGTGTCACTGTGTGTGTGTCACTGTGTGTCACTGTGTGCAGTGCCTGTGTGTACCTGGATGTCTTATATTGGCCTCTGGGTCTTTGGCCGAAGGGACCGTGATCATCATCATGGGGATGTTGTCGGGCGCTTCGTCCTTGCTCAGTGCAAAGAAGTCATCCATCCTGAAAAGAAAATGTGTAGCGTCACCACAGTCAGAGCAAAGCCACCTGCTCCTCTGCTCCATCTAGTGGACAGGAGAGGAACCAAACATGGCTGCCTTCTGTTAAACTCTGAAGCTGAGCTTCTCCTTCCTCTTATACAACAGCTCCCCCTTGTGGTTGGGTAATGTGTGCTCTGCGTACTCACGACTGGTCCAGGTCGTTGTTCTTGAACAACCAGTAGTTTGTGGACACAAGTCCCAATTCCTCGGCAGTCCCATCTAACCCAGAGAAAACCAGGAGGGAGCCTCTGCCATGTTTCAGCATGTTCACTCTTTTCTGAACGTCTGCAATAAACAGATGTTTAGAATGAACCCTTTGACCTACACCATGAATCAAAGTGTGGTGGCGTTACTCACCAGGTCTGACTTGGATCTCTGGAGGAAGAAGCTTCTGGAAGGTGTTGAAGACGCCACAGTTTGAAACCACCACAGGAGCATGAACCTCCACCTCCCCCTGACCTTTCTTCACCTTCACACCTGTCACAGAGAGGACGTCTCAGGTCTGCTGCCTCCTCAGTGACAGTCTTAGAAAACCCAGCTGTTCCTACCGTAAGCCGCCCCCTTTTCATTGACCAGGATCTGGGTCACCGGAGCTCTGACCAGGCATTTTCCTCCGTATTTCTCAATGGTGCGGATGACGTGAAAAGCAATCTCGCTGGCGCCCCCTTTAGGGTAGTAGGCACCTTGTTTGTAGTGATGGAGCAGAAGAGCGTTGATGTAAATACTGGAATCCTTGGGTGGCACTCCTACATGGAGAACCAGCACAAACATCTCATTTAGGCCTGAAGTCTGAACCTGAAAGATGGGTCTGTGTGTCTGATCTTTGAGGACCCACCATAGAAGAGGTAGGCGAAGATGACATGGAGGTCCTTGTTGCTAGTCAGTGTGTTCACATAGTCTGTTGCACATGTGCCAGAGAGACGGAAGACCGGGGAGACCAGGTCAGCGATCCCTGACTTCAGCAGGAGCAAGGACACCCACTGTGGGATCAGCTTCAGAGCCGCCAGGTAGTTGGTCTGCCTGGCTGACACCTGAGAGAAAACAGAGGAAGCTTGAACCCCAAGATGAGCCTGGAACACTGCACGCGCCCAATCAGCAAAGACGGTACCTTCATGAGGTGGAAGAACTTCTCTATGGCCTCCGTGTCGTCCGGGAACTGCTTCAGCAGGTGGGCTTTCATCTCCGTCTTACCGTAGAGGATGGTGTACTCCTTTTTCTCCTCGCCCAGGCCGATGTGGAGGGTGTCAAAGTGTTGTTTCAGCTTCTGGAACTCCAGCTGGCCCTCAGAGATCTGGTCGAAGGCGATCCGCAGCAGGCCGTTCTCATGGACCTGGCCGATGTAGTGGAGCCCTGCAGGTGACGAGAGGAAGTGACTGAGTGTGTGAAGCCACAAAAAAGACACAAACTGACAGCTGTTTGCAGGAATCTCCTCGGCCTCTGCCGACACTTAAACATCTGATACCTCGACCTCCTGATCGATATTGATCCATCAGTAAGTGCTGTTGCTGCCCATCCTCTTACCAACATCAAACTCGAAGCCTTTGTTGATGTAGGTGTGACAGCAGCCTCCCGCCTGGTCGTGTTGCTCCAGCAGCAGAACCCTCTTCCCGGCTTTGGCCAGCGTGGCCGCAGCCGTCAGCCCGCCGATCCCGCTACCGATGACAATGACATCCAGGTTCTGCGGCACCTTGTTGACGGTGAAACCTGCACGGAAACACACAGCGGCTGAGATGTGTCGTTGTTGCATAAGGGTGTCATACAGCAGTCTGAAGGTCGCCCCGCACACCTCTGCTGTCATAAACACTGGACTCATATCTGAGTCTGTGGTGCCAAGAAACAGTAGATTTACCAGCTGACATAATCTAATTAAGATTAAACACATGAAAAACATCTCCTGCTAATTTAGGGCTTTTCAACAGTCTGAGTTATGGTGCACACAGCTTTCAGAACTTTAGCTCTGCAGCTAACATGCATAAACTGCAACATTAACTTAGCATAAAGACAGATGACAGAAAGCTAATCTGATGTGTGGTTTGTTTTTTTGGTTTTCAGTGGATTAACAGTAGCAGCTCTGAACACACAGACAGGACGAGAGTGAAAAGGTGTTTGATTATGTACAGGCTACTTTTAGCAGCAGAGCACTGAGCTAATATGGAACATTTAAAAATAGATTATAATACTTCCTGATTGTGTTTTTGTCTCATAGATGGATCATGTTTCATGAGGAAAGGCGCAGTCTCTGAAGGTAGCAGGATTAATCTCAGGACTAATCCCAGTAAGGTGCAAAAACAAGGATTATTCAAAGCAGAACCACACGGGGAACACGGGGAGTAACTAAAACACGGGAGGGAACATACAAGACGCTCCAGCAGAAACAACCTGGCACAGACAAAGGGAACCCCAGGACTCATCAGACAGACGTAGGTGAACAGAATCAGGGCGGGCAGGTAATCCAAACAGGTGGGAAACACAAGGAAGACATGACTTTCAAAATAAAACAGGAAGCAGAAAAACACAACGGTGACAGAATCACCAGGGACACCAGGAACCATCGACACACATCGGTGATACAAAATAACCAGGAACCAGAGGACCAACCCACAAACAAGCAGCATGGTAACAGGAACCAGGGGCCCAGTGATGAGAGAACTCAGGCCCACGGCTCAGGTTCTGCTGATCAGCTTATTGCAGCTGTGTCCACGGAGCTGTCAGTGATGCTGCAGCATCAGTTTGTCTGGAGCCCAGTACCTTGCTTGAGAACTTTGTCCCTCTTCTTCTGGTCAAACTCCCGGGGTGCAGGTGGCCTCACGGACTCCAGCGTGAATGGGCTGGGTTTCCCAAACAGGTACCAGTACGTACCACCGACCCACACCACCAGCCAGAGCAGGAGAATCAGGAGCCACATGGTGGAGACGAGTCTCTGGTCTCAGTGTCGGTGTCGGTGAGCTCTCAGCAGCTGCGGCAGCTTCGCTCTGATCGGTGGTGCCCTCACAGGGCTCCTTTTAAAATGCTGAGGGCCAAAGGTCTGGAGGAGAGGGGCCGGGGTTTTTAATGTGTAACACGATCGTGTTGTGATGAGCAATAAAGATAAAAGTGGTGAAAGGGCCAGTTTTCTCTGGATGTCGGTGAACACATCACAACAAGCAGCTGGTGTCAGAAAGAGCCGAAGAAAACATGAAAACCTAGGTCTATTATTCACAGGAAACCTAGTGAGATTAGATATGTCCATAATTGTCTTATCTGATAAGGCAATTAAGATAATTCCCAACTGGGCAAGGCATCTTAGACTTTATACACATACAGTCCAGGTTTATGTCTTTACAGCCAGCAGCTGCGTCACATCGCTCCGTTTCAGCAGGTCAGGTCAGATTAGGACCGAGTGTGTGTCCTTGGGGAAAAACACACACACACACACACACACACACAACATTTCAGTCTGATGAACGCTCCTAACACCACTGAAAGTCATCCGATGGAGTCTCCAGGAGGCTGGTCCTCCAGCCCTTCCACAGACATGTGCTGGGCACGCTGACACTGGACTTTGGACTCAAGTTATGCATCACCTCAGTTGACTTTGAGCTCTAGATTCCCTCTTAGATAACACGAAGAAAGCAACAAGCTGTTTGTTACATGACAGCTGAAGCGGGCCCGCTGGACCCGCTGGAGGTCTTACAGGTCATTCTGCTGCTCCGCTCAGCAGCACCATGGAACCGGAGCTTCAGACTCTGACAGCATGTCTGAACGTTCTCCTCTTTGCAGACCACAAACAAACATGTAATTTTATACCATGCATGAGATGACCTGTATGATATGAGGAGCAGTACAGGGTGTAAGGATCATGTAAATAATCACAGGTTCTTCACTAGCTGTGCCACTGATGTAGTCAACGCCCACATCGGAAGCGACGCTAATGGGATGGAGAGCTTGGAACGGAAGCTGGGATAAAGATGAAATGAGCTTAAAGACTTGGATACAGGAAGCAGCTCGGAGCCAACAAGGCCTGAGTGACTGCAGAGAAATCCTATTAGACTAAGCAGGACCCCCCCCCTGCCATTTGAGATGTAGAGGAGCAGCAGCAGTGAGACGGTGTGTGTGAATGTGGAGAGCAGACAGACCAGGTCCAGGCTTTGTACCACTAGATGCATTTAATTACAAATTGACAGAGACACATGTTCATATCAGCAGGGACCTACAGACCTCACTCCACAGCTACTGTACATCGATCCACAGGGGGCCTACGGAGGGATAAAAAACCGCTGCCGTCCAGGTGCTATGTGACTATACAGCCTCCCTTGTCCCCCTTGTAGGGGTTCTTGTCATCTGGGACGCCTTTGATCAGCGGATCGTTCGGTGCCAGTCCCTCCACAAAAGCAATGGTGTCTGCACAGTTTGCATTGACCTGGAGGAGACATGTCAGGACGAGAGTTAGAACATCAGACCTGAGTCTGAAACCTCAGGTAAAAACATAAAAGGTGGAGGAGAGGCTCCGATCACTCACCGGTGTCCTCGGTGTGCTGACTTCCTTCTTCAACTGGTCCAACTCCATTTTCAGGATTTCCTTATCTGACATGTCCCGAGCCATCCTGGCTGCAAGAGGAGATCCGTTAATGTCTCAGCAAGTTCCTCACAGTGTCAAACACCAGCAGCGGTCCTTACCTGTCGAACGGCGGGATCCCCAACACTCAGAGAAAAGTCTGCCTTCCTGTGCTCCGCTCGCTCCCTCACTGACTGATCTGTGCCGTCCCACTGCTCTTCATCAGCCGCTGATCCCAGGCTGCTGGCGTCTGGGCGAGGTCAGCACCGGATTGGACCTGATGTCACCAATCCTGCATGATGAGATTAAACAATCAGGAGCAGTAACCCCTGAACAGGAAGCAGGGAAAGGACGAGAATCAGAGGCCTGCAGGCAGAAAGTGAGTCACTGAGACAGAAACATGTGAGCCTGGAACACACCAAACACATTCATCTCTGCTCCCATCATTTAAAGTCATTTTATTTCCTCATGCATCATCAGCACAGGGCAGGAAGGAGGTCAAGTCCTCCTCACTGAGTCCACTGATCTTTATCCAATCAGACTCTGAGCTCTCCCGCGTCACTCAGACCTGCAATCGATGGACACGGAGCAGATATTAACGCTCACCTGCTTGTTTCCAGAGATCAGTCGATTCATTTTGTCTCTTTTTTTGCTTATGGTGAACAGTGGCTGGACTTTGTTGGTAAAGTGGGACAACTTACTGTCCTCTACGCTCATCACCTCCAACTGACATTTGTCATCCGAGACCTGACCAGCTACTGATCTATAACTAAACCTTCAGCAGGACTCACACTAAGCCATTTTCAGGATCTGGGTTAGGACTCAAGATTAACCTCAGACACGTCACTGAGGATTAACAGCACCGTGCAGAAGCTCCCTGTCAGTATGAAGGACAATAAAGGGAAAATAAGGTAGGAGTAAGACAGACAAACAAAAAACAAGCCACATTAACACAGAAAGCCCAGAAAGACAAAAAAACAAAAATACCAACCAAACAAAAGACGACAAAAATCATGAAGCAATGCAGGGAGCACGCACACACACACTGATGAAGACAAAGCACAGGAGGGTAACAAAACACAGGTGAGAACAATGAGGCAGACGATCAACAAGCAGGAAGTGAAACACACACAGGTACACAAGGAAGCCAGACTTTCACTGTAAGACAGGACACAGAGGAACAGAAAGCTCAAAGGCAAAAGATAAATAAACCAAGAAACAACAGATCAAACCAGAAAACTATAAAATACAAGAATCATGACAGGTGCAGCGTGTCATCAGCTCTCAAGCTTAAATGGATTTTAGGCTTTGAGCCTTTTTTACTTTCTGTTACAATTATATAATAGTTCACTTTATATATGTGTGTGTGTGTGTGTGTGTGTGTGTGCTTGGTGTAATCATGTCACAAAATATTTTTGCGCACAGTACAATAAACAACAGGCACACCGTGTCCTGTAGTAATTTCTCTAATATCAGCTTTGTCCTGCAGAGGGCGCTGTTTCACATTATTTTAAGTTCTTCTGCTTGATTTCTGTCTGTCAGCCAATAGGAAGGCGTTCTTGTACTGACTCAGGAAGTGTTTTCAAAATAAGAGTTTCACAGAGTTACCGTTCAGCCTGTGGAGACTGGCGTGCTTTTAATTCGACACTGGAACTTGTTTTTTTCCGGAAGTCGTATGTGTTAGCTCGTCCGCAGGTAGATGAGCGCAGCCATGGCAGCTCCCAGCAGGAAGCAGATGCTGAGGTTCCTCAGCCAGTTAGGGGCGTTTATTTTGACCCGGTTCGGATTCTGGAACTGCTTCAGTATGTTGATGCTGTTTGCTGAACGAGCAGACTCAAAAAGGTAAAAATAAAACGAGGCGCGCACTTTGAAGCAGCAGCTAGCTAACGTTAGCCGATGAGCTAATTTAAAATGAGACTTGGAGACTGTATAAACTCACTTCATGCGTGTCTGTACTTTCGTAAACTTACTTTAATTACTACTTTAATGCTACAGTAGGTAGTGTCAGCTTGTCTTCATGTGTCTTATATCTGAAAACCTGTGAGCTCCTGGAGTTAGCAGTTAGCAGCAGAGTTTGTGTCCATATGGAACAGTTTAAATGTAGCGTGCTCTGTAATTTGGAGCCGGTCACAGAGCAGCCTGTAATTCTTCTGGTTTAACGTGATGGTGGGCTCAGTGGGAGGACCACACCCCTCTGACTGACCTGTCATTATGCGGAACATCTGTCTGTAAACATCTGTCTTTACGTGATTATACAAACTCCAACATCAGTACCGGTCTAATGAGTCCTGTCCCCTTCAGGAAGCCAGACATCCACATCCCGTACCTGTACGTGGACATGGGGGCTGCGGTGGTCTGTGCCAGCTTCATGTCGTTTGGGGTGAAGAGGAGGTGGTTCGCTTTGGCAGCTGCCATCCAGCTGGCTGTCAGTACATACGCATCATATGTTGGAGAACAAGTGCATTATGGGGAATGGCTCAAGGTCAGTGACACTCATTGATTACAACCTAATCAATGAGTATCTGTTTATCTGTCCTGCAGACCTGCTGGAGTCTGACTGCTCGTTAAAGGGTTAAGCTTAATTAGAGTGTTATTAATAGCCCAGGTCTGAATTATTCATCTGAAGCAGATCTGTGTCACACATGGAGGTCAGAGTGTTCCACAGCATCCACGGCCTGGATCTTGTTGCCCTGCAGGTACGGATGTATTCCAGAGCGCTGGCCATCATCGGCGGCTTTCTCATCCTGGCCAGCGGGGCGGGGGAGGTGTACAGACAGAAGCCCCGCAGCAGGTCCCTGCAGTCCACCGGACAGGTTTTCCTGGGAGTCTATCTCATTTGCATGGTAAGCTGCGGCTCCTATTGAATCTATTGTTCTTTAAAATAACACCAGAGACCTTGAATTAGATTTTTTACAAGCTGTAGTACCACCTCTGCCCTCTAGGTGTACTCCCTGCAGCACAGTAAAGAGGACAGGCTGGCCTATGTGAACCACATAGCTGGAGGAGAACTCACGCTGATGCTGCTGGAAGTGCTGTTCGGGGTTCTGGCTCTGGCCTTGCTCTCTGGCTGGTACGTCCGTCTCGCCGCTCAGATCCTCGCCACCGTCCTCCCTCTGGTCATCCTGCTCATCGACGGCAACATGGGCTACTGGCACTACGGTCGTAAGGTGGAGTTCTGGAACCAGATGAAGCTGATCGGCCACAACGTGGGCATCTTCGGCGCCGTGCTGATCCTGGCCACCGACGGCTGAACCCTCAGGCTCTGACAGACCGCGGCGCCTGGCGGTCGCAGCCCGACTTCGCTGCTGTCACTCAGTGACGCCTCAGGATCCGAACACTCCAGCTCGGTGGGATGTTTGCTGCGTCGTCCTCCTCCGGTGTTTAACTTTGCTTTTGCACGACAAAGACACGAGCTCTCCTTTACTGGTGGTTTTAATAATTTATTTGTGTTCATGTTTACAGTTTTGTTTCTGCTCTGAAACATGACACTGAGATTTGACATGGACTGGGGGGGGGGGCGGGGGGGCTTTACTACAAAAACAAGTCTTAAATGGTTTTACTACTTTTTTTTTTACAGTGTACAGTTGAATGTTTTTACCTGTAAAGGGAAAGTCTTGCTGTGTTGCTAATGGAGGGCTACGCTTACAGCCGCTTGGCAATAAACAGTCATTGGTGCATAAGTAGGTTCTTCACAGGGCGGCCGTTCTTCTGTCATCTGTGCAGAACGTGTTTTATATAAAAATCATTTCTAGTTGCTGAATACTCCACAGGAACCTGTATTAAACTGGACAGTGTTGCACTGAATGTACCTGATGCGTCGTGTCATGAGGCGCCGCCTGTGTATTGGGTTGGACGCCTGATTAAAGATGCATCAAGCCTTTTAAGATGTTTACTGTGTGGGGCTGACCTTTGACCTTTACTGAAAGTCGTGACATCACCATCAAATGTTGGCATGAGGCCAGATCAGCTCTGATCAGATCCTGAAGCTCGACCTGATCCAGTGTGACTAGTGTTGAAAGCTGTGAGCATGGATACGAGGGAGGAGAACCAATCAGAAACTTGGATTGTTCCTGTGTTAAAGGACTATTCTGCCTGTTTCCCTCCATGAAGCTTCAGAGGACATCTAGACCCGGGTCAGTCAGGGCGTGTGGTGTGGTGTCACCTGTCATTTGTCATGAGCCTCCGCCTCGCTCGCAGCTTGCTTGTTCTTGCTGTTGCGCTCAGCTTTGATCAGAGCTCCAATCACAGCCAGCATCACCGTGATGGTGATGACCAGCACCGAAGCCGTCTCGGCCACGCACAGCTGGCTGTCCAGCGAGGCCAGGGAGCCCCCGGCCTGGTGAGCCGGGCCGTGGCAGATGATGTCCTTGTAGTCCTCCACGTGCAGATGCCGGACGTACTGGATCTTGGCGAAGACGCGCTGCAGCTCGCAGTCGCAGGTCCAGGGGTTGGAGGACATCTGGAGGTGGGTGCTGGTGGTCTGCAGCTTGAGGAAGGTCTTGAACCTGATGTGCTCCAGCTGGTTTCCCTGCAGACCGAGCAGAGTGAGGCTGCGCAGAGGAGCCAGGGCTTCGGCTTCGATCACCGAGATGTTGTTGTGGCCCAGCAGCAGCACCTCCAGGCTCTGCTGTCGGCTCAGCAGCCCGTCTTTGAGCGCGTTCAGCCGGTTTCCCTCCAGGTTGAGGAGGCTGAGGCGGGACAGGCTGAGGAAGGCTTTGACGTCCATCGCTCGGATGCGGTTGTAGCTGAGGTCCAGCTTCTTCAGGTTCTCAGAGTCCTGCAGCGAGGGGGAGTCCAGGTGCTGCAGCAGGTTGTGGTCCAGCCGGAGCTCCTGCAGGGAGGACAGGCTCTGGGAGAAATCCTGCGGGAGCTGGCGCAGCTGGTTAAAACTCAGGTCCAGCTTCTCCAGAAACTGCAGCGACGACAAAGACTGAAAAACATGAAGCCAGGGCGGCAAAGTAAAGACAGAGACCGAGCACGGTTCAGACACAAAGCTCAGACTGATGAGCCACAGAAAAAAGGTCCAGTCGACAGCTGTGATCATTTTCATCCTGACTATCAATAAAAAGGTTTAAAATAATCTTCATGTCATGTGACTCAATCCAACTATAATCTGAACTGTGTCCCCACAAGAGACAAACAAGACACAGCTGATGGCCCGTTATGTCTCCGTGTTAGGCAGAAACTGTAACACATAATCAATAGAGGACCTGATGAGGCCTCATTCAAATTTAAAGATGATCTTTAACCCCTGGTGTTCACACGGCTCACCTGAGGCTGCAGGGCGCTGATGCTGTTGTTGGACAGCAGCAGGATCTTCAGCGACCACAGTCCCACGAAGGATCGGCTGCCCACTTCAGTCAGCTTGTTCCCACTCAGGTCCAGCAGCCAGGAGCCACGGGGGATGCTGGGAGGGACCCGGATGAGGCCGCGGGACTTGCAGTCCACCAGGTCAGAGGAGTCGTAGCAGAGACAGGAGCCGGGGCAGAGCCTGAAGGCCGAGGCGGCGTCCAGGAGGAGCGGCAGCAGAGGCATCAGGCCCAGCATGGTGCCGTCTGCGTCAGAGCGGGTTCAGTCCTGCTGAGAGACATGGTTCCACCGCTGCCTGTCTTCAGAGCAGACACAGCCACACACAGCAGGGGCTGTGCTCTGACGCAGTGATGTCATCACACGCAGAATATTCCTGATTAGAGAGGGATTATGGGCTTAAAAAGATGATCACATAACATAACCATATCTGGAGGGCAGGCCCGCTCCGTTTTTGGACTTTTTCCTAAAACAAGGATTTGCATCCAGCAGGATTAAGCTGTTTGATGCAGCTCCTCTGTGCTGTTCATGTCAAACTTACATAAGAGTGCATGAAGGCAGGAAGTGCTGCTGCTCCTAAAGAAGTCACAACAAAACCCTCAGGAGTCAGATACAGGCTCCTCAGAGGGTCCACTGAGGTCTGGGACACTGAGACGTCTTTATAGAGTCCACACGATGACTCCAGAGAGCAGCCTACCTGAACCCCAGCTGCACCTCCACCCACAGCACCAGAACCCTCGCTCACTCCTCAGCTATGGTCTCCGGTCCTCAGGGGACAGACGTGAGGAGACGCCAGCAGCAGAGACGCCACAGGGAGGGAGTCGTGGCGTCATTCTCTATAAACAATTACAAGACGACCAAACAGGAACCCCACACGTCGCCCATAAAACCTGATCCGTCACCCCCCCGCCCCCAAACCTGCACACGACACCAGGCCTGAGCTCACTCGGTGAGAGGGTCTGAATAAGTTGTTAAAATTACAGTATTACAGTCAGAATTTTTGTTACTTTTATTTTAGAAAATGTCCTTTAAAGTGTGGCGTTTCAAGTCACATTTTGTTTAAAATACAGAAAATACAGACAGTAGAACATGGATACAGCAAAAAAGGAAACGATGACAGAAAATAAAGCTAACAAGCCTTTCTGACTGCTCTAGTTTTGTCTTGAAATGGAACTGAAGGCGAAGGAAGGGGGGCGGAAAGAAAAGGGGGGTGGGGGTGGGGGGGCAGAATGAGACAAGTTAGTTAAGGAAACTATGGTTTTTCTTTATGGTTCATGTTTAAATTATTCTTTATAAAGTCTAATTTAAGATTTTATCTTTCCTCTTTCTTTTTTGTCTTTTTCATTTAATGGTATTTGATCTTCAGGATCCAGGGCCCTCAGCGCTCCTCCTCGTGGTCTCAGACTGAGGACAAGGAATGCCGACTTCGTCTGGCAGTGGGAACAAAACCTCCCGCGTCGCCTGCCCGGCCGACCCGCACTGCAGACTCAAGAAGATAAAGTGGAGTCCTTCTGTGTTTGCTGTGCTTGTGAACGTTGCATGGACTTCTGACTTTCCAAGTCTCTAAAATGTTTCTCGACCTGCGGAGGGAAGCACAGACTCAGTGTGACAGGCGGACTCACACGGCCGTGACCTGCTGACGTCAGACTGCAGCGACCGTAACTGTTCGTCTCATTTAATAAGAAGGAAAACGTTCTGCACTCCTGAAAGAAACCAGACGGCTCCAGAGTGAGAAAAGTTTCTATCTGTAACTACAAGAATCTGATTTTTTTTAAATCTATTTAAGAGATCGAAACTCCAACTTCACTTGTGGGTGGGAACAGACACACAGGTGCAGAGGGAACACCGAGTCGTCTTTGTCTGCCCCTAACTTCAGTTAAAAATGATCTGATGGAGCAGATTTAGAGCTTTAATCCTAACTTTCATTCAAAAATAATCTGTCACGCTTCAGAGACTAAACTAAACGAAGTGAATAAAGTGCACTTACTATTTTGCGTACATGACTTAAAGCGCTTCCCTCTTTGCCTTTGCAGTTCTCGACCTGGTAAGGCGGTGAGATTACGACGTCGTCCATCACGATGATGTTCTTCTCCTGCCATTTACAGTCTTTGATGCTGCAAAGGAAGCACAGGGACAGGCTCTGATCTCAGCTCAGACAGACCTCTTCACCGTGACTCATCTGGAAAGTTTCAGATTTTATACTCGAAACATTTGATCTATTTCCCCATCGTTAGATTAAACGGACACTCTGCGGGCAGAGATTATGGCGACAGGAGGACACATGAGATCATCATGTGACCTTTGACTGACGCCGTTCGTCCCACAGAGCAGGAAAAAAACTGCCACCCTGGTGTCCTGTAACAGTGAGACACCCGAGACTCAACCTGACACCGTCACACACGCCACACACAGCACGTGGCAGCGGGAGGCAAAAACAACACACAGGAGCACAGGAGAAGCATGTTCGTCCGTTCAGGAACGACAGGAGGTCAGACTTCTAATCTGAAGAGAACCATGTGAAACAGGATGGTGTATCATTTCTAATCTGAACAGATTAACAGGATTTGGATCAGAGCTACACATTCCTGCCCACTGTGTCATTGACTCCTGGCAGGACGTCCACAGGTTGTTCCACTTACGTTTTGTGTATAGTCTGGAATAGCTGTTGGCCCTCCACAGAAACCCCAGCACTGATTGCATAGGCTTGGGACAGCTTGTCCTCCTTTTCTGTCCGTGCTCGATTGGCAAGCTGTGAAGACCAGAAAGCAAAGATCAGATCAGAGAGGAGACCCTGGAAGTCCTGAACACACAGCGGAGCACAGGCTCCCAGGCGTAAACACCGGCAGGCGTCGTCAGGCTCCACAGCCTCGTCACAGACTCTGCTGAACGTCACATTAGATGCATGTTTACATTCAGGGAGTCAGTCAGCCGCACAGAAGGAGGAAACAGATTTATACAGAGTGCAGCATGAGGAGGACGTTCACAGCCCACAGGTCGTCAGGAGAAACCTGCCCGGCTACACCCCATCATCACAGCACAAACCCCAAACCATTAAAAACACACACATACCTTGCTAACATTCAGTGATGCTAGTGGGGGTGGAGTCTCGGTGCGGTCATTTATTATGTCCACATCAGAAACGTAGGCTAAGTTGATCAGGATGACGTCATTGAGGTTTGGCTTACCACTGGAGGAAGCACATTCTGTGAAGGTACACGAGTCAAGGCCGACAACATCATCGTGGAAACACACACAGAGACACACACACGCACAGAGACACACACACGCACAGAGAGAGAGAGACACACACACACACACACACACACAGAGAGACACACACACACACACACACACAGAGAGACACACACACACACAGAGACACACACACGCACAGAGAGAGAGAGACACACACACACACAGAGACACAGAGAGAGAGACACACACACACACAGAGACACACACACAGAGACACACACACACACACACAGAGACACAGAGAGAGAGACACACACACACACACACACACACGCACAGAGACACACACACGCACAGAGACACACACACACGCACAGAGAGAGAGAGACACACACACACACACACACACACACACACACGCACAGAGACACACACACACACACAGAGACACACAGAGAGACAGAGAGAGACGCACACAGAGACAGACACACACACAGAGACACACACACACACACACACAGAGACAGAGAGAGAGACACACACACACACACACATAGAGAGACACACACACACACACAGAGACACACACACACACACAGAGACACACACACACACACACACACAGAGACACAGAGAGAGAGACACACACACACACACACAGAGAGACACACACACACAGAGACACACAGAGAGACAGAGAGAGAGACACACACACACACACAGAGACACACAGAGAGACAGAGAGAGACAGAGACACACACACACACAAACAGACACACGGGCAGTGAGAGCGAGTGCCAGTTACAGCATGATGCTGCCACCTATGGTGACCACAGGGAAGAGGCCGGAGAGCTGAAGACACGGCTTCTGTTTAAACTGTCAGATTATTTCACGGCATGTGGATCAATGAGCTCACTGTCCGGGACGAAGCCTCACAGACCCACAGACCCACGGGTCTTCTGTGGCTGGATAAAGACTGCAGCATCCCTCCAGCTCTGAAGCTGAGTCTCCTTCCACCTCCAGCCTGCTGCTCTGTGGCATCATAAAGATCCAACATGTTTAAACTGTGTCCAGAGGAGGCTGGTGCCGGCTGCACCCCGCACGGGGCCCGCTCCACATTCATACAACACTCAGTCATGGGACGTTCGGGCAGCGGCTCCCCCTGAAGGGTGGAACATGCTCATCAGCAGCTAGCTACCGCTGGTAATGAGCACGGGACGCTAACTCGTTTGAACCGTGCTGGTGTTAGCCTGCGCCGGGCAGAAATGCACCGCGGACCGAAAGCAGCCAGATTCAGATGAAACCGGGACCAGCTGCGGACATTCAGAACACCAGCGCCGCTAAATAGGCTCGCTAGCAGCTGCGGCTCCGTGGGGTTGACCGACACCTAGCATGCTAACAGAGCTAGCAGAGCTAGCAGCAACATGAATGTAGCGTGGAAGGGTACTCGGTGTCCATTCATTCCTGCCGCTAAGAATCGACCGCTAGCATCTCGACGTAACGGCACCACAACCCGTGTGGGGTCGATGTGTGAACACGGGCCAGCGGGAGGCGCACCCCGAGCCAGTTAGCTCGCTAGCTAGCTACAGCTTGCGCCTATGGAGAGCACACAGCCATGATGCCTTACAGGGATCCGCTGCCAGATAGTGATCCATGTTGAGGTCTGGCAATACAATGAGGGGATTCAAAACACATGCAGTCCCCGGCAGCTAGCGTGAAGCCGCGGGGCGACACGGCCTCTAACACACACGGAGCGGGCGACGAGCCGCGCCACGGACGAAACTATTTTACACGGACAAAGATGTGGAGCTCGGCTCTCACCAATTACGCCTGCGCGGATCACTATTTGACATATTTTCGGTTACCCTACAGGCCCGTGCAGCCGCACAGGCCAGCGCGCCATCCGCAGCCCGGGCCGGACAAAGGATACTCAGAGTTAGCATCTTGGACTGGTAGTCAAACGCGACCACTTCTCCCTGCAGACGTTGGCCCAAACAGGTGAGGCAAGAGACATGGCTCCCGACGCTGAAATACTCCCCCGGTCCAGGAGCCGCCATCTTCTCCGCCAGGAAACCGGAGCGCGTGCCTTACGTAAAGCGACGCGATGTCGTATGGAGACGGAAGCTGGGCGTGTCCGCGCGTCGTGGGACGGCCGGCTGCTCTAATAGGAGGGATGCTGTGTGTACATCATCAGGCTGACCCGCAGCAGTCCAGTAATAATTTAATAATCCAGCTAATCTGTGACAGATGAACTGAAGGAAGATTTATATTAAACACTAAACTGCATCATGTCAACATGGAGACCCTCACTCCACCGCTGATCAAACCACACCTCAGTACAAGCCTTTATTTTGAAAGGGTTCACAGGAAGTTTACTTTTAATTTCATGTTTACATGTTTAGTTGTTCCGCCAGAATTTATAGGTGTAGATGGATTTATCATCCACCGTGGCTGTAGTTACAGGGTGTGACCGGCGGGGGGCAGTGCGGTCTCTCATAATCAATATGAATACGTCCTTTTTGCTCATGACTGATATTTCTGCCGGTCCCCCTTCTATAAATATCAGCATAAGGCTTTTATTAGCTCCCTCATTAACCGCCTTTAATGTGGCGGCTCTACAAAGGGCAGTCTGCTTATGAGGGGCGGGGCCTACCGCCGCCGGCTCCGCCCCCTGCTGGACACAGGACGCCGCTGCGGCTCTCACATCCTTGGAGGTGTTTTGAACTCAGCACCATCATCCAGGTGTAGGTGGAGGCGCAGGAGATGGAGGCTGTTTACGTTCAGGGCATCTGGATGGCGGAGAGCCTCCAGCTGCGGACGAAGAGTCAGGAGAGACTGTGGCTCATCATCACCCACATGGGGGACCCCAAGGCCGCCTTCCTGCTCGTCTTCCCCTTCACGTACTTCCTCAGCAGGCGCGCCGGGGTGGCGGTGCTGTGGGTCGCTGCCGTGTCGGAGTGGTTGAACCTGGTGTTCAAATGGTGAGGCTAACTGACGTAGCTGCTGTTAGCATGCAGCTAACAAACAATACTACGTCACTGTGACATCATTCACGAGTGTGTGTTCTTCTAATAGTTGTAGTAGTTTTTATTTAGTACATTAATGATGTATTATTCTGTACATAGGGCAAGTTCCGGGACAACAAAGCAGTCCACCCCTTTTTATTGTCCGTGGGGAAACTTACGTAAGCGGAACCTTTTGTCGACACGTCTAAATATCCGTTAGCAGGAGTTTTAAATGTGCAGGCGCGTAAATACACATCGATAAATGTCCCCGTGTGTCATCACCGTGTATAAGGAGGGACTGTTATATTATAAGATGTAGAATCAGTGCAGGAGGAATTAAAGCAGACAAACAGCACAGTGTGACCCCTGACCCCTCTGTTTGTGGTGGACTGCACCTTTATTTGTAATGTCTGATGGTGTTTCCAGGCTGCTGTTCGGTGAGCGGCCTTTCTGGTGGATCGGTGAGTCCCGCCTGTTCGTCAACAAGCGGCCCAACGTGCAGCAGTTTCCCCCCACCTGTGAGACCGGCCCAGGTGAGACGGAACCCATCAGTGCACGTTTTTCATGTGGCGCAGTCAGAGCTGCAGAGTTGTCATCTGTCCCTCAGGCACCCCGTCGGGACACGCCATGGTGACGGCGGCGGTGTGGTGGGTGGTGGTGTCCTCTCTGGGGACCTTCCTGTACGGCCGGACTCGCAGGTGAGACCCGTTTCAAAGTGTGACCATGCAAAGAGCAGAGCAGGGAGTTAAGGAGTGTGTGTGTGGCTTCAGCCTGCTGCTGTCCGCCGCTCCGTACCTGCTGTACGTGGCCGTGCTGGCTGCTGTTGGAACCTCCAGGATCTTCATCCTCGCCCACTTCCCCCACCAGGTGGTGGTCGGCTCCATCGCAGGTGTGAGCGCCGCTGCAGAGGCTCTGTCTCTGTGTCCTACAGCCACACAGTGTTGATGTGCGTCTCTGTCCTCAGGCCTCTTCCTGGGGATCGTTCTGAGCCGCAGAGTGCCAGAAGGGCGCCCCCTGCTGTTCTTCTTCAGCTGCAGCGTGGGCCTGCTGCTCAGCGCTCTGATGCTGCACGCTGGGTTACTGCACCTGGGGATAGACCTGTCCTGGTGAGTGTGTGTCTGTGTTGTATGTCAGTGTGTGTACCTGTGCTGTGTGTGTCTGTGTTGTGTGTGTACATGTGTTGTGTGTCTGCTGTGTGTGTGTGTGTTGTATGTCAGTGTGTGTACCTGTGCTGTGTGTGTACATGTGTTGTGTGTCTGCTGTGTGTGTGTGTCTGTGTTGTGTGTCAGTGTGTGTACCTGTGCTGTGTGTGTGTACATGTGTTGTGTGTGTACCTGTGCTGTGTGTGTGTCAGTGTGTGTGCCTGTGTTGTGTGTGTGTCAGTGTGTGTGCCTGTGCTGTGTGTGTACATGTGTTGTGTGTCTGCGTCTGTTGTGTGTGTACCTGTGCTGTGTGTGTGTCTGTGTGTGTACATGTGTTGTGTGTCAGTGTGTGTACCTGTGTGTGTACATGTGTTGTGTGCCTGTGCTGTGTGTGTACATGTGTTGTGTTGTGTGTCTGTGTGTGTACATGTGTTGTGTGCCTGTGCTGTGTGTGTACATGTGTTGTGTGTGTACCTGTGCTGTGTGTGTGTCTGTGTGTGTACATGTGTTGTGTGTGTCAGTGTGTGTACCTGTGCTGTGTGTCTGCTGTGTGTGTACATGTGTTGTGTGTCTGCTGTGTGTACCTGTGCTGTGTGTGTACGTCAGTGTGTGTACCTGTGTTGTGTGTGTGTGTCTGTGTGTGTACCTGTGTTGTGTGTGTACCTGTGCTGTGTGTCTGCTCCTCATGTTTGTAACCTCTTTACCTCACAGGTCCATTGCTCTGGCTAAGAAGTGGTGCAGCCGTCCTGAGTGGGTCCGCCTGGACACGGCTCCCTTCTCCTCCCTGATCCGGGACTGTGGCGCTCTGCTGGGTTTGGGGCTGGCACAGTACTGGAAGCCCGGAGGATGGTCCCTGCCCTGGGCTCCGCGGGCTTTGTCTCTGGCCATTTCCTCAATGGGACTGTACCACGTGAACCGCCTGCCGCTCCCCGTGCACCCACCGGGCCTCTTCTACTTCCTGTTCTTCATCAAATTCGTCCTCGCGCCTCAGATCGTCATGGTGCTGGTGCCGGGCCTCATACACCTGCTCACGCACAAGAAGAAGAAGGACTAGAAGTGGCTCTGTTCCACCCCCCTGCGGCCTGAAGCTTCAGTCACTCTTCTTCTTCCTGGACTTCCTGTTCTTTTCTTTCACATTAGCGGCAGCCATAGTTCCTTTGTGGGAGTTTTCTGCTTCACGTTTGAGCAGAAGAAGGTCCTGAAAATAAAATGATGCGGACAGATGGGAGCATGAGGACAAGAACAGAGTGAGCCTGAACATTGTTATTCTGTCAGAACCCCGGCGTCCTCGAGCTGTATGAAAGAACGACTGATCATTTGTGTTTACAGTGATGTAGACAGGTGTCATCAGACCGTCCATCAGAGGGCGCTCTGCATGCTGCCCTTACTTCCATCTGACCCAGCTACAGTTCAACGTACAGTTAAATAAACAACACGTCAGAATAAACGAGCGACATGCTCTTCAGTTGTAACCATTTATAAATATGTTCTTTTGTCCAATACATAGGCTTGACTGTACAGATTACAATCAGTTATCAGGAGATAAAAACACATTCTTTTTTATTGTTTTTAATTAAACTTTTTATCACAGCGATCTGAAAGCTCACATTTACAGACAAGAGAACTCTGCTCAGCAAGCAAAATACGTCCAGAAAAGAAAAACCTGGTGGAGGCTTGAAGGGAGATGACGGCCGCCTCCTCATCGTCACACACACACACACACACACACACACACACACCTGCTATACATGTTTCTGCTCGAGCTCATGGAAAGAAGAGAACATGCATCAGACTATTTACAGCAAACTAATATACACAGATACACGTACACCCTCAAACATCCTCAACTGAAAGAGTTAAATTAGGTATCGTACAGGTTAAACCTTCATCTGTAAAGATAAGTAGGGCGTCTCTGAGGAGTCTCTCTCTCTTTAGATACCAGACTGAAATAAAATGTTACAGAACCTCTCTCACATAAACAAATACTTCTCATAGCGCTTCTCTATAATAAACTCTCAGTGTTACTGCAGGACAGGTCATGGATTCTTCTGCTGCTGAGCCGGACGGAGAGCGACGTCTGAGCCTGGATTTATGTACAACTTGTGCTAGAAAGTCTATACACGGCCCTGGTTTCTGCCTCATACGCTCATCAGCGCTGCTGGTCGCCTGCCGTCACACAGCCTCCAGATCCAAACCCCAAAGTAAAGTACATGAAGTGCACCCTAAGAACGCAACAGGCATCGCTAGTGCAGAGATGGCTGAGCAAGAAATGCATTGTGGGTAAAAAGAGACAAAGTAATGCAGAAAAGAAGGGAAACAGTTCATGTTTGCTTTTAGTCACTGAGCACGACCTGTGTTTAACCAATCAGCAGCGAGGAGGAGGGACGAAGGCCGACTCTGACCCAACCACCACGAGGATGCACATATGCACAGGATGCACAGGATGCACATCAGATGTTCTCTGACAGGATGAAGGCAAAGTGTCTGCAGCTTGTCCACACGCCGTCATGTCACGGTTTGTCCTGCAGAGGGCGACATCCTGCCATGAAGTGTGTCAGTGCATCATTTTGTGCACGGTCTGCTCTCACACTGCACTCCATCTTCCCGGCTTCCAGCTACACACACGACCAATCAGCATTTGACGAGGAAGTGCTGACAGCTACAGGCGTGGTTTAGGGCGATGATGGTGAGAAGTGATCTGATTGGCTGACGACCTCTCAGAGACGTAAACAGACGCTTCTGCTGTAGACTGAGGATCTGAGGATCTTCAGTCTAACAGGATGAGACGTCTGTGTCGCCCCCCCTCAGAGCCGGTCTGTGTCGCCCCCCCCCCCCTCAGAGCCGGTCTGTGTCTCCCCCCCCCTCAGAGCCGGTCTGTGTCTCAGAGCCGGTCTGTGTCGGCCCCTCTCAGAGCCGGTCTGTGTCTCAGAGCCGGGCTGCGTCGCCCCCCCTCAGAGCCGGGCTGCGTCCCTCCGTCCTGGCGCTGCTCGGCCTCTCACATCCTCATGACCAGCAGTGTGACGCAGAGGTTAACAGAGCTAAATCAAAACACTATGCTTTATTTCTATGTACAATATATAACTTAATTATAAATATCGTCATCTCTCTAAGTACTGAGTTGTTGAGCCGTTTGTATTTTCTGAGCAATGTACAGTATTGAACATAGAATATTGTATTACATAGAATAGAGCCTACTAGCAACCTTGGTTAAGAGCACACTTTGAGAGAACAGAAGATGGATACAGAGTCCACATGTAGAGTCCGCTGAGCGCCCCGCCACAGTCCCACCTGCTGCGGCCCTTTGTGCCACGCCGCGTGTTAGAAGTGCAGTGCTTGTTGGTTCAGAAGCCGCCGTGTGCAGAGTACGACGATGAAAGAATCACTGCTCACTGTTAGCTAAGTTTCTCTGTAAAGATAACGTCTAATACCCTAAGCTGTGTGTGTGTGTGTGTGTGTCGGCCACATGGGTTTCTCTCTGACTGATCTGTCCCTCATTAGTTCTTTAAGTCTGTCCGTGACGTGCTCGGGTCACATGTTCCTCCTGCAGACGGGCCGTCACACGTTCGACTCCACAAACGGTCTCTTTGGTTTGATGGGGGAGGTGGGGCCTTGGGTCCGGGAGTCACGTGAGAGCTGGCGGTACATGTTGTCCTGGTAGGCCTGCGCCACGGGCAGAGTCCTCGCCACCTTCACATCGGGGTAGGTGGGCACCTGGCTGACCCGCTCCAGGATGTCGCCGCTGCCGCGGGAGCCGTTGGCGAGCTTGCCCAGTGAGGGCGGCTGGGTCTGGGCGTAGTAGTCCTCCTCCAGCAGGTGGCCATTTTGAGCGTTGTTGGTCTTGTTGTAGTAGGCAATGTTTCCCAGTGAGGCGGGGGGGCTGTAGGTGGAGCCCTGCTGGACCAGCTGGCCGGGCGAGGTGGGGCTGATGGCGGAGTCCATGGACGTCATGGCCCTGGACCTGGAGGGCTGATGCAGGTACTGCTGAGTCCGCGCTGTCTTGTCTATGATGCCCATGAAGGGCGTGTTCCGCGAGCGGGTGGTCTCGCCCTGATACAGTCCCCCGCCACCCTGGGAGGGCGAGATGGGAGAGATGTCGTCGCAGCTGCGCTCGTACGTGGCTTGCAAGGGGATCTCCATCTGCTGAATGGAGGAGGACGGCCTGAAGCCCGGCGCCAGATTGGCGGTGGATCCGGTGGAGATGTTGTTGCTGGAGGGGGAGAAGCGAAGGCCCACGCTCTGAGAGTGGATGAGCGGCCGGGGGGTGGGCACATGCTGCTTTATCTCAGTAGTATTGGCACTCACAGGGCGTCTCACCATATGGGGGATCTCAGGAGAGCCCAGCTGGCAGGGGGGCATGGCATTGGCACGCTCCAGCACGTGTTCAGAGACTGGGTAGTAGGCGGCTGACTGGCTGCGGCTGATTTGAGGCGTCTGGCTGTAGCGGATGCCCCCCGGGCCCCCGCTGCTGGCGCGGTAGGCAGAGGAGGGGCGCTGGGGTAGTTCATCCTTCAACAGGCTCGACTCCATAACCCCTCCTCGGCCGCCGTGCTGACAGAGGGCCCCAGAACTGAGGCTGGCCTGGACCTGGGACATGGACCGTCCGTCCAGGGACGGCTGGTACACCAGGCGGCTCTCCACGTCCACTGAACCCCCCTGGTAGCGACTGCCGATGGAATGACCCATCTGGCCACCGTAGCTGCTGTTGCCCATCATGGTGCTGGGCTGGTTTGTGCGGACTATCTGGGCTATAGAAGGCTGCAGGCGAAGGCCCTGGGCTTGGTGGTGCTGGGAGGACAGAGACGGCTGTGAGCTCAGCTGGAACGACCGCTGGCTGCTCATCTTGGAGAGGGGAGATTTTGGCCGGCCGGGCAGCTGCTCCGTCTGGTAGCGGACAGGCGAACCGGACTGGGACCTGTACAGACAAACACTTTCTAGCGGCGGACTGGCTCTGTACTGAGCAGCCCGGCGTAAAGGCGAAGGCGGTGGGCTCTGGTGATCCATCCCCTGACCCCCGGTGCCCATAGGAGGCGGGCTGAAGCGGTAGGATGGCTGGTGCACTGGGGAGGTGTGAGGTGGACTGTGTCGGTAGTGGGAGTTCTGATGTGTCGGGGAGAGGGAGGGCGAGGTGGGCTGGTAGGACCCTCGCGTCGGGGAGGACATGGAGGAGGAGGTGGGGTGATACTCGTAGGGCTGGCCCATGGGTGAGCCACCGGCTAAGTAAATCTGGTCTGGATGGGTGGGGGAGAGAGGAGGGCTCTGGATGATGGGGAGGCTGGAGGGGTTGGCGAGGGACTCAGGTGGGGGCAGACCCATCGACATGGCCTCCAGCTCCTGCTCCAGGTAGTCCTCGTCCTCAAACAGGTCCTGCACTGGCTCCATGTCCTCCAGGCGGGGCTCTGGGGGAGGTGGGAGAGGCATGGACAGGGACAGGGACAAGGACTCCTCGTCTTCAGGGGGAGGCGTAGGAGGAGGGGAGGGGGGAGGCTCCAGCTCCAGGTCTTGCTGCTGGTGCTCCTCCTGGCTGAGCTGGTGGCACTCCTCCTCCACCCTCTGGAGCAGCCGCTGGATTTCTCGGTTGTTGGGGCACTGCTTCATGGCTTCGTTCAGGTCCTCTAAGGCTTCAGGAAATTGTCTGGAAACAGGAGAGAGGTGTCACATGTGGGGACAGAGAGGCACAGAGGACACTACAGGTCTGACTTCCTCAGGGGTCTCAGCTGCTGTACCTGCTGCTCCGCTTGGCGCGGGCCCTAGCGTAGTAGGCCTCATATGATTTTGGTTTAAGTTCCAGAGCCTTTGTAGCAAATTCCTCAGCCATCCCGAAGTCCTGCAGAGAGAAGAAGAGGAAGAGGAAGAGGAAGAGGAAGTGCTGCTGAACACACCAGGCGCCACACAGACGGAGACTTACGTTCATTTTCCTCCGACAGCGGGACAGGTTGAGGAAGAGCGATACTTTGAGTTCCCTGAACGTCTTGAGGTCCTCGCTGAAGCCTTCGCGTGGAAACTTTTTGAGGGCGTACTGATAGCGCTGAGCGGCCTCCTTCACCTTCCCCTTCTGATGGACACACACACAGAGATGTGTTAAAAGCCCAGTCTGAGCTGCCACGCCACACCACGCCACACCACACCACACCACGCCAGACCACGCCACGCCACGCCACACCACACCACGCCACACCACACCACACCACGCCACGCCACGCCACGCCACGCCACGCCAGACCACGCCACGCCACGCCACACCACACCACGCCACACCATGCCACACCACGCCACGCCACACCACACCATGCCACACCACGCCACACCACACCATGCCACACCACGCCACGCCACACCACCAGCACACCACCATCACACCACACCACACCACACCACACCACACCACCAGCACACCACCATCACACCACACCACACCACACCACACCACCAGCACACCACCATCACACCACACCACACCACACCACACCACCAGCACACCACCACACACCACACCACACCACACCACACCACGCCACACCACGCCTCCTCAGCTGCTCTGCCTGCACTGACTGACTCTCCATAACAACCTGAGTCTGACATCACCTGCTTAAAAATAAAACTTCTTCTGCTTCTCCAGGTTTATTTCTAACTCAGCAGGCGACCAGGATGTCCTCAGGCTTCATGTGTCTCCACATGTGTCTGAGCTGTAATGTAGCGGTCTGTATTTCTACTGGCTGGTTGCTGAATGGGCTCTCTCCCTTCACTCAGCTAGCAGAGCACTGTGGGAGTGGACACACTGCATCAGCCTCCAGCTGTGTGGAGGCACTGCTGACCTTGTAGAAGCTGTCCCCCTCCTCGATGAGTTTGCTGAGTAAGATGATCATGATGTCGGGTTTGGAGGTGGCCATGGCCCATGTGGCTGGACCTGGGTAACACAGGAAGGAGAGGATGAAAAAAAACCGGTGAGAAAAGATGCACAGTAACAGACAGGAAGGTGGAGGAGGAGGAGGGAGGAGGAAGACTACACACAACAATAACAGGGATGAGGACAACAGCCAAAATGGGGGATGGAAGAGAGAAGACAGGCAATCCACTGCAGAGGAAAGATTAGGTCTGACACTCGTTAGCTCACACAGGACACCCGGCCGGGGCCAAACACTATTTGCACATATCTTTAAATCACAGATAGTTTGTTTGAAGTTTGTGCAGATCTGAGCTCGTCTGATCTGGTCTGAGTCTTTAACACTCGTATTTATTATCTGCAAATAAGTTTTGACCCAGGCAAAAAACAACGATATCAAGTCACACCGTCTTTCTGTCCAGGCGCAGTTTCTGTCATCGAGGTGACGGAGGATGTGATTAATAGCATCCCCCAGTAAAAACACTCCCTTCAAACTGAGGTGACACACGAACACACAGCACAGAGATGAACAGGAGGGGACACGGGAGAGGCAGGCAGGAGGGATTAGCTGCAGGCGGTCTGTCCTCTGGGTGCTGCTGACTGGCCTAGCTGACACTGTGGTGGAGGAGGAGGTGGAGGTGGAGGGAGGGTGACGTCTGGAGGATGAACGATGCAGAGTACGGTGGTTTATCACTGCAACGTCCGCGGTGCCACACACGAATTACAAACGCATGCAGTGCTGCTAAACCACTGAGTGTTACTGAGGGCGTCCGTCATGCATCTGAGGGATGGAAGGTCAACACCTTGACACCACGTCACAGGCTGGAGGCAGGGCATGCTGTCATTAACCACGTGGACGTTTAGCATCTACCTCTAGGCAATCCCGACTGCATCCCTGTCAGTGCTAATACCTGGGCATGTTATTATCTGTCAGTTTGAGAAGGTTTTGGTAGCTAAGCTGGCCTGCCGACACTTAGGACGACACAGACAACACAGAGAGAGGAGATAGAGCTGTCAAAATGCCTGGTAGGGTGAGAAGTCGACAGCCTTGGCTTTACCTCGGGGCCGACTGGGCAGCGTCTGACATCCTGGGGCCGGAGAGAGAGGCGGGGGGAAGGAGGAGGAAGGAGGTCATGAGCATAGGGAAGGAGTGTAGGTGTGGGGAGGGGGCAGAGTCACCAGAGAAAACAAGGGTGTAGGAGGAGCGTAGGAGCGAGATAGAAACAGCAGGAGAGTGATAGAGAGAGGTGGTGGTGGTGGTGGTGGTGGTGGAGGAGAAGTGAGAAAAGGAACACAAGCAGCAGTGAGAAGCGGAGATAAGTGGCCCAGCAAAAAAAACACAACAAAAAAACAGCATAGGTGCTAATAACAGTCTGTCTGTGAGCAAGAGGATGATCGAGAGACAGGGAGAGACAGAGCAGAACAACACAGCAGCAACAGTAGAACAATAAAAGAAACACACATCGGAGCCATAAATAGCTGAGCAGAAGCAGCGTGGGGCAGCAGGAGGGGCGGAGGACATACAGCAGGGGGACGTCAGCTGCATGGAGACACAAACCTGAATCCATGGCTTTCTGCACTAGAATGCTGCAGTGCTCTACAATGACCAGCAGGAGGCTCCAGCCTCTGGCCTCATGCAGCTCATGCTCCAGCATGACCTTTTCAACCAAAGTACAATCTCATTTCACAGCAGGCAAATAAGCTTTTGTGGAGGCGCTGCAGGGCAGAGGAGCTGCGCTCAGAGCCCTCTGTGTGCTAAGTGCTTCGCTCTTCAGTCTCCAAACTGCTCTTACCTATCTTGGCTCCTTTCTTGAGCAGGGCGACCACCACCGACGTGTTCCTGCAGCCCACCGCCCTGTCCAGAGGACGCATCCCGCTGTAGTCTACGTGCTCTATCATGGCCCCGTGGTCTACCAAGAACTGGACCTGGAGAGACAGAACCGTGGGCGGTGAGAACAGCCGGACGGCCTGATGCTCAGGATCTGTCCGTTCACACGCTCACCACTTCAGAGTCGCCATAGAAGGCAGCCAGGTCCAGGGGCGTGCGTCCATTCTTGTCTGCGTGGTCGGTGGCGGCTCCGCTCTCCACCAGGTAACGGACGACCGGTAAATGACCTTTGAGGCAGGCCCAGCTCAGAGCGGTCAGACCCTCCTTATCCATCAGAGACAGAGAGGCTCCTGGGAAAAGACACGGAGCAGTGAGAGCCTGCTGCGGCGGCCTCGTCTGTCATTTCAACAAACTGCTGCATCCATTTGGCTGATTTGTGTTGATTTAATATGCTGCAGTTACAATAAACATAATTAAGCTCGTCTTTATTAGAGCAGGCGCTCTGTGTGTTTTTGACTCCGACTCAGGCTGCGACATTAACAGATGAGAAAACTCTCAGGTTACCTTGGGTGAGCAGAAACTCCACAGTTCCCAGGTGTCCCTCTGAGGCGGCCATCATCAACGGACTGCGACCCTGTTTGTCAGCCAGGTTGACGTCTGCTCCGTGTGTCAGCAGGAGGTCCACGATCTGCAAACAGAAGCCACGTCGTCAGAGACGTGAGAGCACACCGTAGAGTGACCGTCCGGGATCAGGCCTCCACTGACCTGCCAGTGTCCCTGCCGCACGGCGCTGAACAGCGGGACGATGCCGCGCCGGTTCGGCTGAGCCACGGCCGCACCCTGCTCCAGTAACAGGCGACAAACCTCCAGCTTCCCCCGACCAGACGCCGCCGTCAGAGCTGACGACAGAAAGAAGGGAGGGTGAGGGAGGAGAGGGGAGGAGAGGAGGGTGAGGGAGGAGAGGAGGGGAGGAGAGGAGAAGGGAGGAGAGCAAGGTTAAATGTATGATAACTGGAGGGACTAACATTTCCTTTCTGTGTCAGTGGTCCATGACCTCAGCCTGTATCTTTATGTGCTAACATACACTGTGCTGCCTCTGGCTGTTGCACAGAGAAGCACATTTCAGTTGACCTCTCTCGTAACTCTGGGATCGGAAGCCATCTTCCAGAACAGCTGCTGCCCTTCTGATCCCTAACAAACAATCAAAGTGCGACTGACTGAGTCCTCTGCCTGTTCCCAAGCTGCAGTTAGCAATGAGCTTCTATGGCTTCAGGTTATAATGATGCATTACACTTCTCAACACCCTGGCACAGTGCAATCAGACTAGTCATTTCCACGCACCCTGGAGCGCACTGTGAGCACGCACAGACTCCACACTCCCTCCCATCTACGCTCCGATGACACCACTGCACTGTCATCAGCATCTGACGCAGCAGCAGACACACACATCCCTCACATCCGCACTGCAGCGCTCTGCCTCGCAGAGACACACAGAAAGAAGCCCTCACAAAGAGTCCCCGTCTCAGGAAGCTGTGTGCTCCTCTGTGCAGGGACTCCACACACCCACAGTCATCTGTCAGTGCTGTATTTAATCTGTGTAATGTCTGGCTGCAGGACGTCTCCCCACCTGTCTCTCCCCACAGGGTGTCAAAGTTATTGATTTGGGCCCGCTCCACCTCTTCTTCATCTTTCTCTGGCAGGTCCAGCAGGTAGGACACAATCTGAGGAGGAACAAGATTCAGGAGGACACAGATTAATGTCCCACACTGCTCCTATTTAAAGACTTTAAATGTGTGCTGAGATCTCAGAGGCAGCATCGGAGTCTGATCAGACTCTGCCTCAGACCTCAGGCCGGGAATGAAGACAGGTGATGTCCCGCTGTAGGTGCTGTACCTCTGTGTATCCCATACTGGCTGCAGCAATGAGCGCCTGCTGGACGGCGTGGCTCTTGGTGAAGGCCGCCTGCTGTTGTGTCTGCGGTGACTGCTGCTGCTGCGTCCCCAGACTCCAGTCACACTGGATGAGGAACTTCACCACCTCCATGTGGCCCCTCAGGGCCGCATGAACCAGGGCGCACTGGCCGTTCTTATCCAGGTGGTCCACCTGGAGACAGAATGAGGGTTTAATCTGCAGCAGAAGAAGCACAAGAGGATCAGGACACGGAGACAGTTCCACACACCTTTGCTCTCTTGCGGCAAAGCGCCGTCACAATGGCCATGTGTCCCCCGGCAGCAGCGTAGCCCAGCGGCGTGAGGCCGCTCTCTGACTGGGCGTCGACAGAGGCACCGAATTCTAGCAGCAGAGCCACCATGTCCATGTAGCCCAGGTGTGAGTGGACGCACAGGACGGGGGCGTTGTTCAGCACCTCTGTACGGTAGTTCACGTTGGCACCGCCCAACATCAGCAGCCGGCTCACCTGAACAACCAGAAACGGAAGAGTTAGCGAAGCTGCAGCGGTCTCAGCGGATGAACTCCTGCGTCTCTGCAGCTGCGCCGTACCTTGATGTTGGGAGTGTAGAGGTTTCGGAGTGAAGAAAGTGCAGCTGAGAGGCCCTCGGTGCTGTACGACACCCACAGGCCTTGTAAGATGGATGAGGAAACTCCGACTTTCTTGCTGAGGCCCTTGAAGACAGAGAGAGTGTAAATATTCATTAGGACCAGAACACAGCTGTGTGTGGGTGTGTGTGTACAGACAGAAACGGTGTACCTTGAAGATATGTGCTTTGAGGATGTGGTGGCCCAGCTCGATCGTCTGCTGCCTGTTCAGCTTGTTCTCCTGCCGAGAGAACCAGAAGGCCAGCAGGGTGTGCCCGCTCCTGCAGAGAACAGCCACACAATTCTCAGACTGAGTCATCAGATTATTGCATCTGCACAGCTGCTGAATGCTCGGAATGCTCGGAATGCTCGGAATGCTAGCACGGGGAATAATTCTGACCGTGCACCTGCACCGAACAGACACATGACACTCCGTCTCTACCTCGGGTCGCAGAGGAACTTCGTCTTCTCTCCCTCTTCTCTCCAGATCAGCCACTCCCTGAAGGAGGGGTGAACAAACATCCTGGTACCGTCCCTCCTCTTCACCAAGAAGACTGACAGGTTGTCTACACGCTGCTGGAAGTCCTCCCAGTCCAGGGTGCCCTGTCACCACACAGAGGGGACACAGTAAGTCTGCTGAGGCCCTGATATTAACCAGGACTGTAGGAAGAGCCTGTGCTGTTAGTGATCAGCTCTTGTCATGGTTCCACTAACAAATCCTTCAAGTCTCAACATGCAAAACTTGAGTCAATTTAAAGGAGGAGCTCCTGAAAGTTAACCTTTCCATTAAAGTCGGTGTTTCATACATGTTCTGTGGACACAAAGGCCATGTCCTAACACACTAACTGCACTGAAGGGCGTCTGACATGCACAGCTCTGCGGAGGACTCTGGGATCAGTACCTGCAGAGAGCCGGCGTTGATGGCCTGATAGATCTGCTCATCGTTCAGCGGGTGGAGCGAGGCCACAGCCACGTTCAGCAGGGGCAGCGCCCGTTCAAAGGACGACTGCGTGGGGAAGCGCATGTTGCACTGCAGCAGGTAAACCTCCGCCAGGTTGACTGGAACCACCTGAGGACGGCAGGAAGGACAGGATCTGAGCGATGTTGGATGTGCTGTGAGCAGGACCAACGATGCAGCGCGTTCGTTCGGCCGCACTCACAGAGGAGAACTCATCACTTTCCATGTCTGGATAAATGCATAAATAAATCTGGGGGGTTGGGGTTAGAGTTTCATTATGAAACGCACAGTTCAGACACATGATGGAGACGGTGGTGCTGTGTATACTGCTGCTGAACGCACCTTATAGCTGGAGCTTTTGAGGACCAGGTAGCCCTTCTCTATGAGGTCAAAGGTGAGTTTGAGGTACAGATAGGATCCCCGACTCAGGGCCTTGAGGTGGGCACTGAGCTTGCCAAAGGTGGTGTTGTCCATCTTGCCATTGAGCGAGATGTTGTTCTGGATCTCCGGGCTGCTGTGGATGCGGTGCAGGATGTAGCCCTGCAGGTCCTGGTCGATGGCGTCGTTTTCATCCAGGCTGTCCAGGGAGATGCGGTGGAACGGCAGCGCGTTGGTGATCTCCTGAAGAAACAGAATCACATCAGTCAGACTGTGCAGCTGCTCTGAAGAACAGAGAGACATGAAGGAGGCAAACACTGCTCGTACACTCTGCACACAGGAAGAATGAAACGAGACGAGAGAATTATCAAGACATGTCTCCTCATACTGGTGCAGAAATAACGGCTGACAGTCCACAGTAAAATAAAAAGCTCCTTCAGAGGTTCTACCTGTAACGTGGTTCTGACTGTGACCACCAGCTTGAGCCAGGGGGGGAACCTGCTGATGGTTTTGGTGAGGAAGGACACAATGGTGTCTCCGTAGTCGGGCTTGTGAAACTCGGCCTCGTTGAGCCCATCAATGAGGATGATGAGATCCTCCTCGGAGTTGATCTTCCTCTCTGGAGAAAAAAACACACGAAGAGGTTTAACAGAAGGAGGGGACGGATCAGGAGGCTGGGACCGGAGTCAAACTTTGTTTGATCACCTTTGTAAAGTGCATCCAGGGGCTCCAGCACGCCCCTCCTGAAGGAGGCCAGGGGGTCCTGCACGCAGGAGCGCAGGCTCAGGATGCTCTGTAGGTGCGGCTCCCTCAGCAGCTGCTCCCTGTAGGCGACGAGGTGCGGCGAGCGGCACAGCAGAGCCGCCACGTTGTGCACGAACTCCGGCACCAAGCAGGTGTAGGCGTTGTCTGCCTGGCAGTAGTGGTAGGCCACCACCTGGGGGCGACAGAGAGTTGGGAGAGGATTGCAGCCAGGTCACTTTGGGGAGGTGAACGCTTCCATCCAGCCCCCCCCTGCCGGTTTGCTTCTCCTAACCTTGTGTGTCAGGGAGCATCAGGGGAGAGATGACACGCTGTTAGAAGCAGCAGCACTCAGTGCAGAGCTACTACAACTCATCTGGGACATGAGTCAACTTCATGGTGGGTGATTGCAGTATAATGAAACATAACACTTCTCGTTTCACTGAACGGTTTTACTGATTAATAATTCATCACTTCCGGCCGCGGTGCTAGCTGATGCATGCTGCGTGTGATGACTGTGGCACCGAGGAGTCAAGTGTTAAACTCCTTCACAGCTACGCACACAAAACACCTTCAAATGAATGAATGAATAAAAAAGTTACTTTAGCCGGGACGCCCAGTGGCACAGAAAGCAGCAGAGGGCATTATGGGAGGTTAGCCGGCTCAACAATGGCAGCAGGTGTGCGTGAGCGCTCACAGGGGGACGAAGAGATCACAAAGAGTTTGAATTTCAGAGGCGATCAGAGGGCAGCCGGAGAGAGAGAGGAGGGAGGAAAAGAGACTAATCACAGTGAAATGCTAATTTTTAGTCACAATGGAATAAAAGGGCTTTAAAACAAAAGGGGTGAAAAAGGGAGTGCGCTCAATTATTAATGCACAGAGTTAACAAGATCTAATAGCTTGGCTGGGAAATGGCTTTCTGCAGGTATAAATATTTCATAAGGCTCCCTGGCAAAGTTGTTTTTTCTTTTTTAAACACATCTGCATAATGCATCAGGCCGGGGCTGGGGATGCAGATGGCTGAGCAGCAGGGGGAGGGAGGGAGGGAGGGAGGGAGAGGAGGGAAACAGAGGCAGCTCCACACGTGGCATACATGGTGGTTAGCACACGCTAAGAACACACGCTTATACCATAAAACAGGAAAATGTTTCCAGACAGGATATAAGATGGTCTCCATGACAGGAGGAGAGCCGCAGGTGGACACTCACAGAACTTTAGGATTTAATCTGCTAACCCACCACCATGCTGTGGAAATGACAGAACACGGAGGAGTGATGGAGAACTGACTGAGTGGTTTAAGCCTGAACACTTACCGTCCCTTAAAACACTGCAATCACATAAGAGCTGAACATTTCACACTATAATCACCACAAGCACACGTATTTTCACATAAATGACTGAAACAGAGATGATTTGCATTTGTAAAAGCAGGTGAGTCAATCACTGAGTGTGTACCTGAGACGCCAGCCTCCTCATGGACTCCTCCTGACGTCGTCTCATCTCAGGCGTCCCGGGACAGCTGCCTCCTCCCAGGGTGCCGTGCGTGGGCTGTGGCTGGGTGAGAGGGAGCCCCTCTCCATCTGGACACAAGATGGCCAAACCCACTCAGGGAGCAGCTCAAGACTGTGCGCTGCATTCACAAAACCTTTTCACTAAAGCCACATAGTGCCGTGTAAATTGTGTTTGAAATGGACGCCTACGTTTGGGCGAGGCCTGCGGGCTGTCCGAGGCGATCTGCCTCATGCGGGTGCCGTGGCAGCTGAGCGCCACCAGGCGAGAGATGATCGCCGTCTTGCCGAAGCCGATGTTGCCCACGATCACCACGCCGTGGTTGGTGCCGGAGTTGGGGCTGTTGAGGTGGGCGTCGACCTCCTGGAAGAGCCACTCGCGGCCCGTGAAGACGGAGTCCATGGTGATGCTGGGCACCTCGAACAGCAGAGGTTTGAGGGCGATGTCTTGAGGGCGATACGGCGCAAAGCGCACTGCGAACAGAGCGCTGGGTGAGACACGTTCATACAGACATCTGCTGCCTCCTGATCACACACACATCCACGTTACTTCACCGTTCATATGATGCCACAGCAGGCTAAACATGGGGCATAAACCATCTTCTAACAGCTATGACTCAGATGAGCCCCCCTCTGTGAAGCAGCCTCAGCCTCGTGCTTTGAGGTCACTGCTGTCTAAACGTCAGGGGAGCTTCACTTTTAACATCGCTCACTAGGGGGAGTCATTAAACTGAGGTCCTCCAGAGGTTGGGCATCTCTTCAGCACAACATATGGGCCATTAAAGACTAATGAGGCTAAGCTGAGTCTGGTATGAACTTCTGAAGCTGTGGTGGAAATCAGTGTAAATGTTACTCTGGGTGTCATCTCCTGGGCCTCGTCTCTTAAACTGAACCCAGCTCTGCTGAATGAGTCATTTCTTTAAATGTTATATCAGCGTCTGGCAATTAAGCCTGATCTGGAGTGTGATTAAACCAAAGGCTCTGCTGGCTGCCGATTGGCCGCAGCTGTGACGTGTAAAGCGCTCGGCCAGCGGGCGGCGTGACTGTGAGCAGCAACCAATGAGTGAGAGTTAAAGTAACTTACGTGACTGCGATTGCCAGGCATGGGTGTTATTTGCGGAAGCTGAGACAAACAGCAAGCCAAAGACAGAGAGACAGAGAGAGAGGGGAGAGAGGGGAGAGAGGGGAGAGGCAGTGAGGACGGCGGCGTCTCAGAGCACAGAGAAAACAAAACAGGAAGCAGCATCAGCGCGTCATGATGTCAGAGAACGGGGAAGCACCAGACCAGGGTCGATTACTAATTGAAATCCTTTGAATTACATCGAGCGTTTTTTCCCCTCGTGTCTGCAGGGGAGGCTGGGAGAGGTTCGCACTTTTGGGAGAATCTAATTGGTTCCATTGCGCTGGGCAAGATCAGTCAATCCCCATAAAAGTAATTGAATCCTGTTCCAGCAGTAATCTGACCCCGGACTGAGAGCTGCACGTTCTGGAGACACCTCCAGCATCCAGCATGTCTGTGAGACACACACTGTACGCCGGGCGGTCAGCAGGGCGGTCTGATCAGGTTCAAGCTGCTGGTCAGACGAGTCCAGTTCACACTGCAGCAGCACACGCTGTGAGTCAGAGCTGTGAGAACGTGAAGCAAACGTCAGACAGGTGCAGCGTGTCGGCTCAGCTCAGAGCGGCCTCGCAGTGACTCCACCGAGCACACAGCATGATGAGCTGATACGGCTCTTAATGCAGTCTGAAACCGTTCATCTCTAGTGCTGCTGCAAGCACGGCAAGTGACAACAACTCATCAGCAAAAAGAACAGATATACGTTCATACTGGCAGCAGCTCGGTGCAAACACAGCAGAACACACAGACACACAAACACTGAGCCTGATGCAATGTGTTTCCAGCAGGGAGTCACACTAACCGAGAGCTGACCTGATGCAACACCGGTCAGCGGAATGCAAAAACCCAGCAGACTCTGCTGTTTGCAATGACACCGGTCAGTGAAGTCTGGAGCTCCAGACCCACAGCTGCCCTGTTTAAAGTGCTGCTAATCCAATTATCTCAGCAGTCACTGAATGCCGAGCGTGCCTGCAAAGCTCCTCCCGTCCTTGTGGAATTACTTAACACAACCTCACACAGCATCAGGCAGCATCCTCCAAACGCCAGAAGTGATTACAGCGCTTCACGACGTTAAGTCGAGCAGCCACTGCTGCTCCACTGTGTCAGGTGTTCCAGGAAAACATGGCAGCCATGTTGTGAACGGGGGCTGAGGGACCTGTTTCCTGGATGGTGGAGGAGAAACGTGTGAGTGGATGGATGTGCAGCTGCTCGTAATCCTGCCCATAACACTCCCCCTCAGGCGACGTTGAGCAAGGTATCAGTCCACCTCCCCCTCCTCCCCCTTCCTCCCCCTTCTCTCACACCAACCCTCCACGGCCAGACGGAGTGAGAGTCTCAGACTTTTTAATTATTCACCAGGTGAGGATGACTCACGGTGGCTGAGCAGCCTTGAGAAGGAGGAGGAGGAGAGGACGAGAGGAAGAGGAGGAGGAGGAGGAGAGGAGGAGAGGAGGAGGAGGAGGAGGAGGAGGAGAGGAGGAGAGGAAGAGGAGGAGGAGGAGGAGGAGGAGGAGGAGGAGGAGGAGGAGAGGAAGAGGAGGAGAGGAAGAGGAAGAGGAAGAGGAGGAGGAGGAGGAGGAGGAGAGGAAGAGGAGGAGGAGGAGGAGGAGGAGGAGGAGGAGGAGGAGGAGGAGAGGAAGAGGAGGAGGAGGAGGAGGAGGATAGGAAGAGGAGGAGAGGAAGAGGAAGAGGAAGAGGAGGAGGAGGAGGAGGAGGAGAGGAAGAGGAGGAGGAGGAGGAGGAGGAGGAGGAGGAGGAGGAGAGGAGGAGAGGAAGAGGAGGAGAGGAAGAGGAGGAGGAGGAGGAGGAGGATAGGAAGAGGAGGAGAGGAAGAGGAAGAGGAAGAGGAGGAGGAGGAGGAGGAGGAGAGGAAGAGGAGGAGGAGGAGGAGGAGGAGGAGGAGGAGGAGGAGAGGAGGAGAGGAAGAGGAGGAGAGGAAGAGGAGGAGGAGGAGGAGGAGGAGGAGGAGGAGAGGAGGAGGAGGAGGAGGAGGAGGAGGAGAGGAGGAGAGGAGGAGAGGAAGAGGAGGAGGAGGAGGAGGAGGAGGAGAGGAGGAGAGGAAGAGGAGGAGGAGGAGGAGGAGGAGGAGGAGAGGAGGAGGAGAGGAAGAGGAGGAGGAGGAGGATGGGAAGAGGAGGAGGAGAGGAAGAGGAGGAGAGGAGGAGGAGGAGGATGGGAAGAGGAGGAGGAGAGGAAGAGGAGGAGAGGAGGAGGAGGAGGAGGAGAGGAGGAGAGGAGGAGGAGGAGGAGAGGATGGGAAGTGGAGGGCAAGGAGGGAAGGAGGAGGGAAGGAGGAGGAGGAGGAGGAGGAGGAGGAGGAGAGGAAGAGGAGGAGGAGGAGGAGAGGATGGGAAGTGGAGGGCAAGGAGGGAAGGAGGAGGAGGAGGAGGAGAGGAGGAGAGGAAGAGGAGGAGGAGGAGGAGAGGAAGAGGAGGAGGAGGAGGAGGAGAGGAGGAGAGGAAGAGGAGGAGGAGAGGAGGAGAGGAAGAGGAGGAGGAGGAGGAGAGGAGGAGAGGAAGAGGAGGAGGAGAGGAGGAGAGGAAGAGGAGGAGGAGGAGGAGAGGAGGAGAGGAAGAGGAGGAGGAGGAGGAGGAGAGGAGGAGAGGAAGAGGAGGAGGAGGAGGAGGAGGAGGAGAGGAGGAGAGGAAGAGGAGGAGGAGGAGGAGAGGAGGAGAGGAAGAGGAGGAGGAGGAGGAGGAGAGGAGGAGAGGAAGAGGAGGAGGAGGAGGAGGAGGAGGAGGAGGAGGAGAGGAAGAGGAGGAGGAGGAGGAGGAGGAGAGGAGGAGGAGAGGAAGAGGAGGAGGAGGAGGATGGGAAGAGGAGGAGGAGAGGAAGAGGAGGAGAGGAGGAGGAGGAGAGGAGGAGAGGAAGAGGAGGAGGAGGAGGAGGAGGAGGAGAGGATGGGAAGTGGAGGGCAAGGAGGGAAGAAGGAGGAGGAGAGGAAGAGGAGGAGGAGGAGGAGAAGGAGGAGGAGGAGGAGGAGGAGGAGAGGATGGGAAGTGGAGGGCAAGGAGGGAAGAAGGAGGAGGAGAGGAAGAGGAGGAGGAGGAGGAGAAGGAGGAGGAGGGGAGGAGGAGGAGGGGTCTGGGGGTTCCGTCTGTCAGACACTTCTTGTTTTAGCGTCCACCACAGCAGCAGCCTCGTCCATAATCTCTGTTAAAATCTTACATAATCTGCAGAGCAGCCGCAGCACTGGAGGTGCAGATGACTGACACATGTCTTTAACACCACTTCCACTGCAGTCAGTGCCGTATGAGGAACAAAGCCAGGGACAGAGGAAGAGCGTTTAAATGAGAAGTATTTATCAGACGGAGATTACAGCCAACAGGACAGAGGCAACAATAACAGCAGATTATCATCTGGACCTTGTTTTGTTTCAAACATGCTGGTGCACTGTCATCAGATCTCAGCCTGCAGTCAGATGAGGGCCTCCTTCAGTCTGTTTGCTGTGAACACACCTGACCACAGACCCTCATCCACCAGCGATCAGAGGACACGTGTGTGTTTACACCCTGATAACAGCATCAGCTTCATGTCAACCTTTGATGGCCGCTCCCAGTCTCTTATGGCGGTGTGTGTAGGCGAGGACAGCTACACATTCATGTTTGCATGTTTCAGGGTGTTTCATCATTTTCAGAGGGGATTGATGGTGGGACGTTCTATCAACTCAACGATTTTACAAAACATGAACTTGCCTGTTCAGAAATCCAGTGAATATCATTTTAGAGAATTCTGAAATGACGCAGTTCATAAATGAATTCCTCAGCACACAAAGAAACGAGCAGCAGCAGGAACATGGATGCTCGGACCTTGTCTCTGTCGGGTCAGCACTGCTACAGCTAACTAGCTAAACTAGTGTGATAGCTTGCTAATATTTTATGTAGACAATGCTAACGCTAACATTGAAATGATGCAGGTTCACAGAGTGCAGTTCACCTAATGCCCACAGGGGTCACTGCTCACTAAGAACCTTCAGGAAAGGGCAATAAGAACTAAAAATGTTTATTTGTAATGGTGCATTGGATGAATTCATGCTCATAGTGGGTAATTATAGCAGCTGTATATGGGCCTTAACGAGTGTCTAGCACAGGTGAATGATCCGTATGAGGCTCCACATGTAAGGTTTGATGTGTCTCCACATCATTAACTTGATCCTTTAAGTGTCCGCTCCATTACAGCACTCACCTGTATTGTTGAAGAGCTGTTATTTACTTTCCTCCCCTGTCAGGGAGTAAATATGGAGTAATAAAATCCTCTGGAGTTGAAAATATTTTTATCGGCTAAAAAACTGCTGCTGGAACACAAAGGCTGTTTGGTGAGTGTGAGCAGAGGAGGAAGGACAGAGAGGGCGCAGGGACAGAGGACGACAGAGACAAAGAGAAGTGCAGATAAATGAGGGAGAAAACGTGTGCGCAGTGTGGTTATGTGAGAGAGTTTGCAGTGAATAGATAAGGTGGGTGGTGAATCTTAGAGGTAGGCAGGCAGGAGCACAAGAAGGTCCATTACAGTCTGACTCACTCTCCTCAAAACAGCAGCACAGCTCGAGCTGGCCGGCATCAAACGCAGCTTCACCGAACGTCTACCACAGAGAGAGCTGGTCACCACCTGACCTACCCAGAACCATCGCTGCTCCTCAGACCGGTCTGCAGGTCGAGGTCAGATCGTCCTCCGTGCAGCACATCACTGCAGACACACTGTTTCTTCATCGGCCTGCCTCCTGTCTCTCGGTGAAACCACAGGAGCAGTGCACCCTGGGAGGCTGTGACACTGATCTGAGGTGGCAGAAAGCATGCTAGGACGCCGTCCTTTGGCTTGTAAACACACTTGGCTGCCCTTAGAGGAGGGAGGTTGAAACGAGTGGCTCTGGCAGTAACAATGAAGCTTTGAGAGGAGCAAGCTCTCACCGACCATCTTCTGTCTTTTTTCCTCTGCCTCTGTGTCCACCCCCCCCCCCACCCATCCAACACTCCTCCAGCCTGCGTCTGTCTGCAGCCGGCTGCCCTCAAGCTGAGGATTCACATCACAGCTCAGTCGAGCGAGCTCTCAGCTAAGTGGGGTCTTCACAGGTGTTTAAAACACATGAGCATGAATATTTGTGTTAGCTTGGATGGCAAAGGGCTGCCATTACAGAGCTCATTACCGGCTAATCGACAGAGGGAGAGGGGAGAGGGGCGAGGGGACACGTAATGTTGTGACATCACTTGGTAAGGAGGCTGCAGAGATTTGTTCCCTCACTCAGGCGCCGGCTCGCTGTGTGCTGTGTGCACTGAAGCAAGCGCCGACTCTGAATGTTAAGCACAGAGACAAAATTTAGCTCTGTAGTGACACAGTCTGACAAAACGCTCTTTGTGTACTCCCTCAGTCTCCTCACACACAAGGACACACAACAGCTGACAGCCTCCAGCGTCCACCGCCCAGCAGCTCGGCCGCCTCGCAGCTCTGATGTGGGAGCAACACGCACGCATCTACTTCCAAGAGACTCTGCAAATTGAGCGTCACTGATTTTCATTTGAATGTTAAAAATAACTCGCTCGTCAGGCAGCTCTGCCGTCAGACTCACACACTGGATGCTTGGACTGTTTCATTGTGTTTTTTGGGGACAAACTGCAGCTTCTGTTTGAAGGGTGTGAGGCTGTGAGGGTGTGTGTGTGTGTGTGTGTGTGTGCGCTCACCTCTCAGGTCCTGCCCGGAGCGACCCGGCCCGCAGGTGGTGCTCTGTCTGGGCATGCGCAGCGAGGTGCGTAATGGAGTGTGCCTCTGCTCATCCAGGTACGCCAGGTCCTCCAGGTGGGCCGAACTGGTAGCTGTGCATGTGTGGAAAGGACACCGCAGTCAGAGTGTGTGTGTGTGTACACAGACACACCCAGAAAACAAACCCTGAATACAGAATGAGGCAGCACACGCTTCATGCCAGTGTCCTGAGGCGGTTGTCAGGCTCCCGCTCTCTTGCTCGCTAACGCCGGCGCTGCGTGGCTCTGTCCTAACATCCCCTCCTCTCAGAGTCTGTCACGCGGCACGGAGGCAGATGCCATCCGGCCCCTCTCAGGATTAATTAGCTCAGCAGACAAATGTCTTATTCATGGAGTGAGCGCCGTCAGGCGCTGGCTGCTGATTGTTCACACCACACTGTGTCTTCAGGGCCAACGCTCGGAACCACTGAATGTTAAATGAGATTAGACGGCACCAGTGTGAGTAAGCAACAGACCCGAATTTCTGTCACACACCCGAACCCCACGGTTCCTTTCAAGGTGAGACAAGTGAAAAGAGAAGACTCCATCTAACAATAAGACCCAGGAATATCCAGGGGCCGCGGAGAGGTGAGGGCTTCAAAGCCACAGAGAGCCTGAGAACCACGAAAACTACTAAATCATTTGTTTTCTCTGCATGTATAAACTCAGATAAACCTTTTGATATGTTGGACTGGTTCTAAAGGAACAGGCCTCTGAGCCCAGAACCTCTCCCCTGTGTGACACTCACCAGCACCTGGCCTCTGATCCTGCTCCTGCCTGTGGCTTCAAAGAGTGGCTTCTGTGCCACTGGAGTTAAGCTCAGTCAAGTCCTGACCATGTGTACGGCTGTGTGTGTGTGTGTGTGTGTGTGCTGACTGACTGCCTGAGTCACCCCGGACATGGGCCCAAAAAATGAGCCACATGGGTTTCCCAAAATGGAGGGAAAATGGCAGCTGAGAATGCTGGAGGCCTGGGCCTGGTGGGAGCGGGGGTGCTGGCTGTCCAGCTGGGCTAAAGGCAGAGACAGTGGAGGCATTAATCTGCTGCTGCGCCGAGGAGGAATGACTCAGGGCTGGAAAGGCTCTTTTTCCCCCTCTCTTTCAAATGTGTTTGAATGTGAGGACTCAAATCTGTGTGCTCATCATCTCTATCTGCAATGCAGCAGGCTGCTGGGATCACACTCACAGCGCCTGTGCCAATGCGCTTAGACTGCACACCAACACAGACAGGAGAGGAAGGTGCAGCCAGGTCAGAGGGTGCAGCCAGGCACCACCGACCGCCACATCAGGATGCGTCCTGTTAGAGGAGTGACACACACACACACACACACCAGCTGGACTGCCGTCCAGAGCCAGTCCCAGTCTCAGCCAGGAGTCCTCTCTCTATGTGCCTCACTCTTCTCCCTCAGAAACACCTCCAGATCAAACTTAATGCTTTTAAACAGCGTCTGTGTGTCGTCACGCAGAGGCTGGACCAAAAGCAGATCAATGACAACTGTGTGTCTGCTGAATGGAAACACGTCCTCTGGAGTGAGCTGATTATTTAGAGTCTGAACTGAGTCTGTTATAGCTCAGACTGTAGCAGAGGGGGGCGCAGGTCCTCAGAATAATCAGAGTCTGAGTAATGACTGCTCTGAGTCTGTGTTTCCATGAATCCAGGTCTGCATCTGTCATCCACCTGCTGAAGGGTGGATGAAGAAAACCACGACTTCTCCTTTCAGTTACAAACATCTTGAGTGGAATGTTCCAGCAGGTTTGGAGGGTCCAAGAAAATGTGTTCTACCACATGATGCATCACAGGCTGCCAGCTGAGCAGGTCCTGTGGATGGAGGAGACTCCATCTGTATATGCACCTTACAGTCCAGGGCACGCTCCACCTCTGTGCTGTTTGTAGCAGGCAGCCAGCCCAGACAGCCACTGAGCTTTAAGACTGTTCTACGGTGTCCATAGGAAGCACAGGCAATGACTGGAGCTGGTCCCAGATCCAGATCCCTCAACAGACGGGTCCTCTCCCTCCCTGGGTCAGTATCAATATACAGAACGTATCCCAGGATCCACTGCATGCAGGTGACAGCTGGAGTCTGGCTACTTAAAGGTTCCAGTGTTAGCATCAGCTAACAGGACTTCTTCCCTTTAACCCTGAAGGACCATCTGGAAGGCTGCAGCTTCTCTGACTCTGACAGGGCGTCTGTCTGTCTGTCAGCTGGCGCTGTGGCTTAGTTGGTTAAAGCGCCTGTCTAGTAAACAGGAGATCCTGGGTTCGAATCCCAGCAGTGCCTTTTAAGCAATTTCCCCCTGATTCTGATCCAGCAGTTTGGAAGGACCCACAGGCCTTCTTATCCTCTGCTTCTTATTCATCACTAATCTGCCTCATGAGACTCCCAGTTTTACAAAGTAGACTCAATTTGATTCAAAAGTTTCCACAGAAATAAAAAACATGATTCAATAAAGACAGATTTTTCAGTTCTGGCCAACTCTGCACCTCTCTGATGAGCAGTGATATCAGCATGAGGGGAGAGAGAGAGAACACGCTGCTTCCTCCACTCCCATCCTCAGCTCTACCAACGCTCTGCCTTCATTAGGCGATGGAGCGCCCCCCTCCCTGCCTGTTTTCCTCCCCAGCCGCCTTCTGCTCTCTCTCTCTCTCTCTCTCTCTCTCTCTCTGCACATCAAAGCGACTCTCTCTGTCACTCTGGGGGATAGAAACGGTTAATGCCTGGGGCTTTGATGTTCCACTGCTGTGTGAGCCCAGCCAATCCTCAGCCTGCGCTCGCCTCCCATCCCTACATCATCTAATAATTCTTTGTGGAGGAGAGACGGAGTGAGAAAGAGAGATTATGAAACTCTTTCACTCCTCTTCCTCACACATCTCCATCTCTCTCTGCTCGGTGTAGGATTCCTCTTCCCAACAAATGCCTTCAGAAAACCTCTGGTTTTTGTCTTGCTGCCCTCTTTCTACGCTCACTCTCTCTTTGTGTTATTTTTTTGCGTCATCTGGAGCTTATAGTGTGTCTTTTAAGCCACTCCGTCTCTTTTGAAGGTCTTGGTATTGAGGGGCGGAGCTGAGATGGAGGATGAATCTGTAAGCCCGGCAGAGTCGCTGCGCTGCCAGACAGCGGTGTCAAACAGCAGAACATGAGCAGCATACAGAGAGGGTCAGAGCTGCAGCGACAGGCCTCGTCAGGCACATTACAGTGTTCAGTGGAATATGTAAGTGGGTCTACGTGCACACACACACTTTCCAGTAGGAGTGGGAGAAGTGCATAATAGAGCTCATCGTCTGTAACAGCCTCTCTGGTGATGAGGACAATCAGGCCCCCGTGTTATGAAACCGACATTATTCCTGATATATTTACCGTTACTGTAAGAAGCACAGATCAGACCTCCACCAGCCGGGGCTGCTACAGCCGCAGTGTGTTAGTCTTTTTCCCCACACTGTATTATTCTGCTGAGAGCTCAGCAAAACACCACTGCAGCTCTGCAGATAGCCAGAACTCGACCAGGAACGATCTAAACAAACACAACGAGGGCAGCAGAGGTCCTGGTACAGAGGAGGCTGAGGTATCCCACATCTGCACATGCCTTCTTATTAACAGCCAATCAAAGACAAGAGGACGGATTCTTATCACAGGAGCTATGAAGACCAGAGGAAAAGCCTGCTGAGATCCTCCTGTAGATGTTTTTGGAACAATAAACCTCCAAATATTAAAGAGCAGGAATCAGGATGCTGCCTGCAGTTCACTCTGGAGAGAGTCAGTCCAGCTGGAGTGGGATTGAATCCAGATCGCCTTTAGGCTGGATACGTTTAGACCTATTTTCAAATCTGGCTATCACACACGTGTGTCTGCGCTTAATCCAGCTTAACCCGGCTTGTTTGTTGTCCTCCAAACCTCTAGGTGGCGCCTCGTTATATACAGAGTCCGTTCAGGCTGCGGTACGACCACGTGTGTGCATCATGTGTGTTTTTTTGTCCCGTGTCGCTCGTTCTTTCATTTGTTTTGGTTCAAAAAGCAGTTTGTTCCTTTGTAGCCCTGTGGAAAATAAACTCGGGGCAGAGCTGTCGTAGTTCGAGGCTTTTGTATGCGACCCGGAGACTGTCCCCATGAACCTAGAACGTCGCTAGCAGGATTCACTAGCTGCATTGCGTTCAGACCTGAGCCAGACGTAAGCCGATCCAGCTAGATCCACCTGAAATCTATCCAGATATATCCAGATACGGCCCGAATCCCGCTCTAGCTGGATTGATTTCCCCAGTGTGAACAGGGTCTCAGACTCCACTGGGGTCATTAATCACACCTGTTTTCTACATTTTTACATTTAGAACCTTTACACTGTGTCTTTCTTTCTGCTCATGCAAACAGACACCAGAGACTGAACAGGTAAAATCATCAGAAGGGAAGGGAGAAGGCGCGAGTGGACAGGAGTCACAGACACAGTTACACTGCACCGTCACTGTGTCTGTGACTCTGCTCTCACAGGTGGAGGGGGAGGGGAGGGGGAGGAGAGGGGGAGGGAGGGACGGGACTCACCAGCCACAGAGTTAGGGCGGGGCATGAGGTACAGAGGGATGGAGTGGGCAGAGTGGGAGGACATGCTGTCCAGGTTGCGCTCAGGGATTTTGTTCAGGCTGTAGGTGGAGGCGGTCATGTTCTCATCCACCCTGTACAGGAACGAGTCCATGCCTGATTTCTGGGACTGCCACAGCTTCAGGTTCCCCCGCGAGCCCTCGCCGTACTTGCCTCCTCGCTCCATGTTCTCAGAATAGCTGGTCAGAGTGGCTGCAACACAAACAGAGAGGCCGTCACACCGGGGTTCGAGTGTTCACCGTCCCCCCTCACCCACCCAGCCCGTCTGGCTTCACATTCACACCCTGTTGTTCTGAATCAATAGCTTGTTGATGGAATATTTCCCTCATCACACTGCAGGTGTTCACCATTGTTGCCAGGAAACAATGTTGGCACCTGTTTTGACATCAGCAAAATGCTGCACATCAGCGAGCACTTCAGCTCTCCTGCCTCCTTCTAATGAGGAATATTTGCCACAGGTGATGTCAACAAGCCGAGCTGCAGGAACGCTGGCTTCACTGGGAACCGATGACAGAGCAGGAGGAGGCGGGCGGGGACGGTTCCTGGACCATAACCCACTCACAGAAAAACCTCAGTTACTGCAGCCAGGGTGCTGTTTTAAATGAGCAAAGCCAGGCTGCAGGACACCGAGGATCAATACACGTCTGACACCGGGCGCCGTCTCACCGATGATCCCGCTGTCCCTGCTCTCCAGTGTGGAGGTGGGGCTGGTGACAGAGCCGTAGGCGCAGTCCTTGTTGCCAGCCTGGCCGGGCATGGCGGCGGGCAGCGTGGAGCAGGGGCTGCCTGCGGGCGGGGAGGCAGTGCTGCTGGTCAGGGTGGAGCACGGGCTGATCCTCTGGTTCTGGCCCTGCAGAAGACACAAGAAGAAGCTGCGTTTGTACACAATGGAGATAAATGGCACAAGTACAGTGTTTGAACCTTTAATGTGTGACTCACACTGAGGGAAATGTCACTTCAGTTCTGCAGTTTTCTGCAGCTAGGCCCCCCGCTGCCTTCACTACATGGAGCCAGGCCTTCTCAGGCTCGTCGCTCCCACATGTACACAAACACGTGGCATAATACCTCATCATTTGTGGCAATCTTCTAAATATATGTTAGAAAGAGCTTCATCCATTAGACCGTGCAACAGGAGGGAATTCATATTAACCCCTTAGTATCTCCCCCTTCTGTTCATACATGACTCAAGCTGAATTTACATAATCTCCGGTCCCGGCGCTGTTTCGGCGCTGACCCTGCTTTGTGTCGGCTCAGGTTAAGAGATGAGCGACCGCCAGGGGACAGAAACAAACACTGCTGTAAACACCCACAGCTGCACTCTCATGGAAAACACACACACACACACACACACACACACACACACACACACACACACACACATATATACATATATATATATATATATATATATATGCAAAGAATACATGCATGCAGCATCCACACGTGTGAACATGGGGGCACGAGATGACGCGGCTGCCCGCTGACTCCTCCATTGAAAATGTAAGGTCAAGGAGAAGGGGAAGGCTGAGGTGGTGCTCAGGGCTAGAGCTGGAGGAGTTTAATGTGCAGGAGGAAGACTGAAGGACACGCTAAGCTAATACATGACGACAGGTGTGTGTGTGTTAGATGACATGAATGCAGCCATGTTTGGTAGATAATTGATCAAACTGTGAAAACTGTGAAATCATTCTTCACAGCCTCAGAAGACATCCAGTGATTTTTTTTACTTATTGGATGGATTGTTTTTCATTTTTAACAATAAACTAAACTAAATAAACAACACAACACACTCCCTCTGGCCTTCACAACAGTGTGTGTCTGCGTGTGTCGCTGATCGAGCAGAAAGCAGCAACATTTTGTCACACGTTTGAGTCACCGCTGGATGGGAGCGAACGTGCTGCTCTCAGCTGGCTAAGACCCGGTGACGGTCTGGCCTGACGCGTGGCGCGCGGGTTGGACTGAACCTGGAGCGTTGCATCTATTCAGGGAGCACGGGAATATGAAAGGCAATTAACTGCACTCTGCGAGGTAAGGTCACCTTGTTCTGTCCACCGCTCACAGCAGAGACACCAGCTATTGTAGGAATCCAACAGAAGAAGGTGCATTCAGGCATGTTTTTATGAAACTGGATCATTGAAGACTTGTTAGAGGCTTGTTGAAAACAACACATCTGATCATCAGTCCAAGATTTAAAAGCGTTCTTTACACAAAGACACGTTTTAAAAATGAAGTTACAGTTACCGACGTCACTGCACAGTCAGAGCGGAGTCAAACCACCACACATTTTTACTCAGATCCATTCAAAGCAAATTAGAAGACGTACAACAAAAGCCCACTCTCTCTCTGCTAATGGATGGTGTCTGGAGGCAGTCCGTGTCACTTTTGGTGCTTAATGAATCAAACAAAGTTGCGATCCAGAGAACAGTATTTGGGGCAGATATCTACAATAATAAGTTTGTGCTGTGTGCACGATGCAGCAGGGTGCTAGCATGAGTCACGTCTCTAAAAAGAGCCGCTTGAATAAACCTCTCTCAATTTATACACCCCCACTGCTACAGCCGCGCTCACATCGAGCACAGGCAGTCCATCAGTCTGATCGCTTATCACCGCTTCAACAGGTCCCCCCCCCGTACCCTCTGTTCCTCCTCTCTGTTTTTTCCCCTGCTGCAAATGTTTTCCTCGCACGGTTCAGAAAATTCATACCTGTCAAGTCAGGTTTAAGTGGAGAAAGCAGCATCTGCTGCAGAGCTCCGAGCAGGCCTGTGGTGCCAAGAGCTGTTTGCTGCACAACGGCCAGACTCACACGCAGACCGGGAGCAGTGCAGGCAGGAAGCACCGAGCGCAAGCTGCCACAGCTCAGTGTCAGGACACATGTCGTTCTATAAAAACCCAATCAGATGGGCCGACAGAGAGGAGCTCTGACCCGACACCGACTGCAGACAACATCAGAACAGACCGACTGCACTCAGGTCACATGACAGAAAGGTGTTACAGTCTTAGACTCGTCCTGTGTTACAAAGCACAGCACATCACGGTGACTTCATGTTTGTGAAGGTTTGTGTGCAGGTGTAGCTTCCTCATAATGAAAGAGTGTCAGAGGCATGTCCTCGTCAGTCGGCCTGTTACCTGTCTCGCCTCGGGTTCCTCCATGCTGTACTGGGTACCGGCTGGCCCCTCACTCACTTTGTCTCCCAGAAGGAAACCCAGGCGCGTCATCAATGTGTTGGCTGCCTCATCCACCGACGGAGGGGGGCCCAGCTCCTGGTTTGACTCCCCTGCAGAGACCGAGAGAGGGAGGAGGGGGGAGGGGGAGGGGAGAAAGGAGAGGATGTGAGTCAGTGGTAAACAGAAAAAAACACACACACAACCTCTTTACCTGGAAACACACAAACACACCCACCCTGACAACAACAGAGCCTGCGCTCAGCAGACCAAAGAGGAACAGCCTACCTGTTCCTGTAGCTCAGAGCCGTGCACACACACACACACACATTCCTCAGCAGCGGGACGCTCGGCTTCAGATATCCTCTTACATAAACTCAAAAACCACCCAGACACAGCAAGAGACGCCTTCAAGTGTTTGTAAAAACCTCAAGCTGACTACGACAGCTTCTTCCGCACCATCACAACTGCAGCTCCTGTGACGTAATGAGATACGCCCTTCACCTGTGTGTGTGTGTGTGTGTGACAGAGAGGTGTGTCCACAGCTCTATCCTATTTACAGAAACTCTTATCACAGAAGGGAGCAAAGAAAACAGCAGGGCGAGCGTTTCATGATGATCAGATGATCAAACAGACACACACACAGACACACACACACAGACACACACACAGACACACACACACACAGACCACACACACACTGGCAGAGCTGAGGGATTTCATTCGCCAACTCTGCAGCAAGACCCAAAACAAAGGCCTCTTAATGACCTCATCCAGCGCCCGGTTGCCTGGTGACTCTCCGCCCATAACAAGGCCTCTTCGGCGGTGTGATATTTTCAGTAGCACCTGGCTATACCGCCCCACAGGAGGCTACTATATCAATTCAATTTCACATTACTCACAGGAGTGCCACTCTCAGAGCTGAAGGTTGTGTTAATTACTCACCCTGCTGGTCGTAAAAAGAGGAACTCCCGGCTAAGGACAAACAGCTGTAATTGGATGTACGAGCCTCTGAATTGGCCCGGACATTAATGACAGCGAAGCCCAGCAGCCTGAGATGGCTGGTGTTTGAATAAACAGCAGCGAGACACACACACTCTCTCTCTCTCTCTCTCTCTCTCTCTCTCACTCTTCTCCTGCAGAGCCGGTCGAACCGGACTGGCAGGTTCTCTCACTGAGTCCTGACTGACAGCCGTTACACAGTCCCAGCCGCCACACCAGCTCTCTGAAGGCAGCCCGCCCGCCTCTCACTCGTCACTTCACAGATGTACAGGCAGACAGGTGATCTCAGGCCCGGGCCCCCCACTCCATCCACTCATGGACCGAAAGCTCCGGCTCTGTCAGAGACCTCATCAGATTGACTTCAGGTCCCTGTGAGTGAGTCGGGCGCCATGTGATGGAGCTTCAGTTAAAACACACACAGCGGTCAGCGCTGAAGAGCTGATCACACATCAGGTCCTAAACAGGCGAGTGACACATGAGCCGTGATGAGGAGGACGTGGCTGCTCAGTGATGCGCTTTACATGGAGCAGAGCGCATTTACAAAGGGCCTCCAAGGTCACCGAGTGGCGGCGCGTCCCCTGAGGACGGGCGCAGTAATGGAGACAGTTACAGTTCCGCCTCCACACAGCTGATATCACCGGGGACGGCTGAGGACAAAATACCAGCACCCTTCCACTCAGCATCAGTGTGCAGGCTGCAGCTGACAGACTGGCTGTAGTAAGCAGTGAATACATTTGCAGTGATTAGTCAGCCGCTCCTGGGGGGGTTAGCTGTGATCAAACAGGGGCTCTGTCTGTCACTCTGTGTCCCTCTCAGCTGTCCGTACTGTGTGTCTGTGTCTCTGGTGTCCATTCTGTGCAGTTTGTCCGTGCTTGTTTTGATGTGGGAGCTAACTCTCTAATCTGATTTACCTGAGCCTTCAGCTAAACGCTCCAAACTCTGGCAGAGGCAGAGCTTTGTGTTTTTGTAGCCGTCAGATAAAATAAATAAATAATAAAAAATAATAAATCATATCTGACAGCGCTCATCAGCATCATCTTCCTCTGGATGTATCAAAGGGATCCATACGTTGCCACATGAGATCCTTAATGATAACATTTGAATATGACAAAAACATCTAATATTTCTGACCCAGCCTCGTCAACATTCACACACACACTTTTCTCTATTGGACTCCTGAGCTGTGAAGGAGACAGATGGTTGCCATGGCAACTATCTTTGCGCGCAGCTAGGAATGTGTTTCAGTGCAAGCGCATCTGTTTCTGGCCGGCCGTCCACAGATCTGCCCCTCTCAAAGCATGTGTGCTGCAAGAGGGGGACAGGAGAGGACGGGAGAGGACAGGACGAGAGAGGAGAGGACAGGAGAGGACGGGAGAGGACAGGACGAGAGAGGAGAGGACAGGAGAGGACGGGAGAGGACAGGACGAGAGAGGAGAGGACAGGAGAGGACGGGAGAGGAGAGGACGAGAGAGGAGAGGACAGGAGAGGACGGGAGAGGACAGGACGAGAGAGGAGAGGACAGGAGAGGACGGGAGAGGAGAGGACAGGAGAGGACAGGAGAGGAGAGGAGAGGACAGGAGAGGACAGGAGAGGAGAGGAGAGGACAGGACAGGACAGGATGAGAGAGGAGAGGAGAGGAGAGGAGAGGAGAGGAGAGGAGAGGAGAGGAGAGGAGAGGAGAGGAGAGGACAGGGTATTAATAGGCCCGGGCATTTAAAAGAAGAGGCTGAAATGAACCGAAGAGGCAAACGGGAAGCACGACTGACAACAGATACAAGCACAGACATCTCAGGAGCAGGAGGCTGATCAGGAAATCAGACTTTCACATTCCTGATGTGCACAGCAGAACCCTCCCTGTGTGTGTGCAGCGTGGCCACACTGGCTTTGTGTGTTTGTTGTTTTGTGGAGGATGAGTGCAGCGTTCATTACATTCAGCTCTGAGTTACTGCACAGAGAGGGAGGTGTAAACTTGTCCCACAGATCCACCGTTCACCAGGATGAGTGTGTCAAAACCAGTTCTATCTATTATTTATACAAAACATTGATGATCAATGTTGAACTATGTTCAGTATCTGTAGCATCCATCCCAGGCTGAGCAGGCTGAGCTGCAGCATCATCAGACAGGCCTTCACTCCATGATATATGGACAATGCCTGGTGGTGAATTTTACAAGCTACCTCACAAAATATTCACAAACCATATTTACAAGATCACAAATTTCTTTACTGGCCATAAAAATCAGCTGATACCTGGCCGGCCAGCCTCCTCCAGGCGACAGAGCGTGCAGCCTGGCGTGTGATCAGATGTTTAAGTCACCGCCCTGCTCTACACATGCCAGGCAGCCCTCGTTAAGAGCTAAGATGTCCATCTGTCCCTCCCGGGAGGTGTGAGTGCTCACCCCTGAAAACTCATCTCAGCCCTCCGTTCACTCTGCGGCTCGCGGACACAGCGTTCCTGTTTGTAATCAACTGTTTTGCTGCCTCAATGGCAGCAGAGATTAGACTTTCATCCCTGAAATGTCACATCTACAGGGCTTTTAGCAGCTCATAATAACCAATACTCCACGCTCTGCTTCACAAGACTGATGCAAAATAAAGCCAGAGTCAGCATCCATGAGATTCAGCAGCAAGCCCGGCAGCAGAACCAGGGACTGTCCTGAAGTACTACCCACCATTCAGACATGAAACATCACAGAGTCACCTACTTAGAATTCCCATGGAGCAGAGGTTCAGCAGGAACGGCTCGCAGACGGAGAGGGCTGGCAGCACTCGTTCAACCATTTTCCCCAGTCAAGCCTCGAAGCCCCCCATCACAGTTTTTCTCCCCTGAGGTGGTGCAGCATTGGCCTGTCCCTACAGCCACCACCAGAGGCGGAGACAACCAGGGAGAAGGCAAGGAGCTAACGCTGCATCTCTCAGAGACAACAGGAAGCAGAGGCGAGATGAGAGGGCAGATATACCAGAACCAAGTCTCAGCAGAGCTATATCCTCGGGTGACCCGCTTTAATGTCCTCCCTGAGCGAGGAAGGGGTGAGACAAGGGAGGAGAACGGGGTGGGTGTGAGGAGGGAGGGGGGGAATCTGGACTGTCCACAGGATTATCGAGCACAAGCCGACTGCGAAGTTAACAGAAAACAGCGGCGGCACCTAAACAAGCTCCGAGAAGCAGAGCGGAGAGAGAGAGCAAGCAGCGAGGGAGGATTAGAGCGACGGCAGGGGGTGGAGGGTGGAGGCGGGGGACACTGTGGACACCAGCAAAGCTATTTCATTAATGACCTTAGCAATGTTTTCGTCTTACAGCAGCAGATTCTCTGTGCCTCTCTGCTGCGTCCACACAACATGCAAAAAGTAAGACAAGGGAAGGAGGGACGAGCTGGACAGAGACTTACCAGGGCAGTGTGTGTCCAGGTCTGGATTCTTGGCAGTGGTGGAGGTGTGTGTAGGGGAGCCAAGCTCTGATTGTGGAATGCGGGGGCTCTCCACAAACTTTGCTTTCCGCAGAGGGGCTGGGAGCAGAAAGCATGCACACATATAGAGAAGGACAGACACACACACACAGAAACACACACACACACAGAGACACACACGCACACAGAAACACACACAGAGACACACACAGACAAGGGAGATGGAAGAGGACAAGAAAGAGGGGAGTGACAGGGACAGGAAGACAGAGAACTTGTGAACTGGAAGCAGCACACAGATCAAATGCAAACATCCTGACGGCTTTCTGAGGACGCTTCGTGTTCACCGTGGGTCAGACACGCGCAGCGACTGGGCGCTGTGCATGTCTGACCCACACAGCATCAGCATCACCATGTTCTCCGGGCCTCACAACACCTGTTAACAGAAGAGGAGGAGTGCAGAGAAATGTGTGCCGTCTGTGTCCACGTTCACACCGAGGATGGAAATCAGATCCATTTTAGGAACGTCCTCACGCCTGACTCGAACTCACGTCTGAGGCTGTTCGACAGGAGAGTGAGAGAGCGCGCTGAGAGCCGGGGGCGGCGGCTGCGACATGACATTTTTCTGGTGACAACACAGGGACTCTGAGCACTGCTACACACACACCAGCTTACACAGTATTATGTGGCACCATCACAAGTCACATAAAGGACAAGCTTTCCCCATGAAGGGAGTCTTTGTGCTGACAAACCTGAAGTTTGGTGAAACCTGGACACTCACTGAGCTGCTGCCAGTTCCGGCCTCAGAGCCGTGAAACTGAATTAAAAGCTTTAAAAGGTCTCACAGGCCAGATTTGAAGCAGACCAGGAAATACCTGCAGGAGGTAAACTATGACTTAAACACTGTGGGGATTCAGGACGGCCCGGAGCCGAGCATAATTCACTCCTAATTTGCTAATCTGGTTGAATTAAAACAGATTATATTCTGTATGGCTGAACTGCTAACTGCCCTTTTTACGGCTGAACGCACACGTCTGAAGCAGCAGCGCTGTGCAGCGAGCAGCAGACGAGACATACGCTCCAAAAACTGCAGAGCAGCCTCACAGCGCTCCTGTTTGGAGTCATGTTACAGCTAATGCCAGCGTAATGGAGGTGTGTGTGTGTGTGTGTGTGTGTGTGTGTGTGTGTAGGAGTAATGGCTCTGTCTATATCCTGTAGAGTGCTTCATACAGGCAGTATAAAAGGATGATAATAACCAGGATGTGTTTTATTCATATTTGCCTTTAAGGGCACTAAAGGACATTACAAATGACAACAACAATGGATATAATGTGTATTTACTTGCTGTGCTTTACTGTGCTGGTAACAAACGGTTAAATCAAACTAATACATGAAGGCATCTCCTCCAGTTATTACAATTCATTCCTGCACAAATGTCAGCACCAAAATGTCACGTCGATCCATCCAGAAGTCTCTGAGACATTTCAGTCAGGGTAGAAATGAGGGGCCGACCATCCCAGGAGCCCCGCTGCTAGCATGGCTGAAAAGATCACCCAACAACAGGCAGCGGCGGCACACCGACACAAAAACAGGGTTCAATCCCTAAAAACAAGAAGAGGATCAGACCTGGATCTGCACTAAGAGCTGAAGACGTGCTGCTCGTGCTCTAACTTTACTGCAATCTGCTGTCAAGATTTAGGATATTCTGCTCACCACCAAACACGGAGTCAAACAAACGAAAACAAACTCTGCTTGGCAGAGGGAGTGAAGAGCAGCTATGCACGGAGAATAAAGTGGAAGGATTCACACACTGTGGTAATGCTGTGTTAGTATGGTCTGGAGAGGACTCTGCTAATTGATCAAAATCCAGGAAGTGAGCCAGCACAGATGCCACAGTGAGAAAGGAGAAGTGACAGCCAGAATAAGAAGTCATCCACGACCGCAGAGCCTCAGCACAGCTGACAGATCCCTCCAAGATCTGGCAGGAAGACCGGGCCTAATCAGACACTGGTCGAATCTGGTGAGCTGCAGAGCGTGTGTGTGTGTGTGTGTGTGTGTGCACAGTAACTTGTGTGTGGTGCACTACAGGCAGAAAGAGGCAGAGGATGTATATGAATTCATGAGGAAGCTCTGACCTTCACAGCAGCTGGATCTTCAGACAGCAGCAGGTGCACAGAGTCCTGCCTTATATATAACCACAGCCTCTACATCCTTACATGACGCTGCACCTGAACGCCTGTCACATGCTAGCACAGTGTGGCTACGACTGCTGACCAACTCCTGGAGATGGTTTCATATTGATCTGATATCAGGACAGCACTAGGACATGTCAGCATCGGCGGTAGAAGAGGAGGTGTCCAACCATCCCAACACGTGATGAATGCTTGGATAACTGACAGTGAACAGGTGGTTCTTTTGTCTCTGCTCTCCCTCATGTCACTTCTACAAAATGGCGAAGGGAAACTCTGTCTGTTGGAGTAAATCCTTCCATGGCACTGGATCCAGGAGACTAAATCCCATGGAGTCCTCTCCTGCAGCTCTGTTGTCAGAGCGTGCCAGGCTGAGGATGGGTGACAGTGTGATGGATGGCAGCGGGCACATCCACTCCCCTAATGAGCTTATGAATAAATATATCCTGGTCTGCATGTGCAGATGCACGTGGCCATGAAATCGATATTTGTCACATGCTCTTTATGTGAAGGCGTGAACATGAATATGTATATGTGACGTGTGAAGGAGGAGGGACTGCAGGAGGAAGATCTGCTCCTCAGTCGGTGCCGTCAGTCACACTCACACATGTGCATATGAAAGAGAGGCGCTTCTTTTCAACACCGCCATCCCCTCAGACTCAGCCTGTGCTTCCAACAATACATGACAAGATCTGAATATGAATCACGAGCCTCAGTATGCACCGCACACTTCCTCATTTGCTGCAGATAAAGAATGATAACACATTCCTACAGCCGTGAAGTCTCAGTTACATACGACCTCAGGCATCCGCTCAGACAAAGACACACAGCGGGCGCCCACGCACACGCACACACACACACGCATACCAATAATGTGGGTGAGGACATACATCGCCCAGCTGTCTGCAACCCAAGCACAGCTTTTACAGAACCAGAGCACGTGGCCGTGGTTACTATGGCAACAGCAGAGCACAGGGGGGAAACCGAGAGATGCCCACCTTCCAACAGGCTCTGTGCACACACACAGCTCAGGTCGACCCGCCGTCCACTCAGTGAGGCTCCGTGCTACATAAAATAAAGATGGCCGCCGACAACTCCACCATCCATCCTCATCTTCACCTCCTTCATTACAGTCCACATTTATTATTATGAAAACACAGATGTGGCTCATAATTAACGTGGGTTTGCCCCACGTCCCCGGCGTCCTCATACTAATCCACAGATGACTCTGCGCTCCTCGTGTTGACCCGTTAAAGACAACCATGCAGACCAGATGTTGCTGTGCATCACGGTCTCTTTTATGTATGTGCATGAGTGTGTCACACACACACTCACACACGTGTATCTATCAGTTACAGTCTCAGCAGAGGATTAACACAGGCAGGTGAGGCAGAATTTCCCCTCACCCAGAGAGCTGCTGATGTTTCACATCACCTTAATGTGCTTGGATTAGACTAACAGCTCAGGATCCAGTGATATCGGACATACATCATCATATGAGCAGGTTAGCCTCAGGTCTTATCAGCTGCTCGGAGCTTTATATCCACCGAGGTGCTGAGAGGCAGATTTTTCACAGTATTAGTTACAGCAGCCCAGCCTCGGAGCTGGATGATCAGGAACTGGCTTTACTGCAGGAACTAACCGGCCCTGTGGGACAAGTGGTGGTAAAACAGGTACATTTACCTCCTCCACTTCCTCTGAGCCTGACCTGTTGACATTTGTGATGGCAGTAAATATCACAGACAAGCTCCATAGACTCGTTTTGCGACCTGTTAACACACCTACAAAGATTTTTGGGCCATGTTTATGCTCGGACCAAGCAGCCATATTGAGACATTAGTGTTCATATTTAACGTGTGTGCTACCGGCCTCCACCTCCGCTCCACTCAGGCTCCACCTCTTTGCCTGTATTTGGATTAATCACACAGACTCTAACGGCTCCTCAGTAACCTGTGGTCTGAAGGTTGTTGGTGTTTACAGTCCTGATCTTTCTGTCCACATCACCTCTGCTCTGAAACCCTCATCGACAACAGCCCCCATATTGTGCTCGTGCTGCTCTCTGTGCAGCTGTCTGCTTCAGTAGCTTGACGGAGTCCACCCTGATGACTCAGCTGTAGAAGCACGGTCACTATTGTTGACACTGAACGACCGTGACAGCGTCTTTCCTGCTCCTACGGTGGGCCGGCACACAGGAGTGACCGTGAACTCTGTGCAGCCTCATCCCTCAGCAGGAGACGGAAGGCCGGCTCTCCGGAGGCTGCCAGGCAGTTCAACATGAAACCTCTTAGAGAAAGTGGGAGCAGCATAATTGCCAAGGACACCACATGATACGGCAACCTATTAATAGCCGGGCTGCCGTGACCTTTGTCCCAGCTGGAGTCCAGCCCCTAGTGGGGATATTTATAACAATGCAGCTTCTAGGAACCACGCCCTTGTCATTGAGAAAATGAGTACGAGCTAGCTGTGGTCTCTCTGCTCCCATCTCTGCCACCATCTTTAGCTCCAGCGAAAATCAACATCAAACCTCAAAATGACTTGTTGGTGCTGTGTCATGACGTCGACACATTTAGCAGAGGGAGCTGTGGTCCAGACGGATGCCTCACAGCGCTTCAGCACCCTGAAATGACGGAGCAAATAAGACACAGGGAGCGCCGCTGAATGCTAATCCTACAGCTGGTGTCACCGTGTGGTCCTGTGCAGCAGTCCGTACCGCTTCGGACACACACACTCACACACAGTAAGACGCTTCTGGAGGCCTCTGTGTGTTTGTGCGAGCACCTCACAGAGAAGTGTTTGCTCAGCTCTCCACCAGCAGAAAGCAGTGAGGTGGTATATGTAACCCACTGCTCTGTTTTGTAAGCAAATCATTATCAGCGCTATTAATAGCACACTGCGGGTTTCTGTTACACACTACAGAAGGTGCTGCTCAATAGATAACACTACATGTATGCCAGAGTGAGGGGCTGTCTGAGAGCGAGCTGCATCTGAGGAGTCAAATAAAGAAAACGATCAGACGATCATCAGGATCACCCACCGCCCCTCCAACCTCCTCCTGACGTGACACTGGTCTGATGTGTGCCTGTGAGCACCCACTCAGAGGATTTCAGGACTTTTTGGAGTCATTGTTCTGATGTTTGTGTGCAGACGTTCACTGAGTACAGGGGGCGGTGCAGACAGGCCGTTAATTGGTCGAAAGCATCTGTGTTTCTGTATCAGAAGCTGATTGCAGGTTGTTACCTGGTACAGACAGTGGAAGCCTGGTTCGGGGGGTAGTAGTATGCAGCTCAGGACTGAAGTCTTTTGGACTGGGAAAAATGTGAGGGACTTTAAAGGCCAGGGGTGTCATCCATGTTTGATTTATGACCATGCAGAGCAGCAGAGCACACACTGTGCCCACATGCCTACAGGGCCGCTCAGCAGGCTGCCCTTCTAATCGAGACTGAAGGGTTAAAAAAGGGCAAAACAGAGGCCTTCCATTCACACTCAATAGATTCATCAGATTAGCAACAATCATTACAGGTGACACCACGTCAGTGATCTGACCAGAGGAGGCGGGATTATAAACTGTCCGTCATATTTATTCTGTCACCCAGTTTGGATTTACATGCCATCAATTCACAGGGATTACAGGGGAGGGAACAATTCTATAAATCAATATAGCCCTGAAGCGCTGCAGAGCAGCACTGCATCACACAATACGAATAATGAAATGTAATTTTTAAATAAACACTGAAGAAGCTGCTGTAATCCCATTAATCTGACATTTTTGGTTGCTATCAGGCAGTTCAGTAGAAATGAACGTGATCAGTAGCCTTCCGCACAAGGACTTACACCACGTCACATTCCAGCAGGTTTCACACACTTTAATACAACACACACACACACACACACACACACACAGTGATGCATTCCAGCATGCATGCTCCACAACACAACAACATAATCTGACTCTCTATCTGTTTAATCCTCATCAGAATCAGGTAGTCCTCGGATCAATCTGTCAATCACAGTCTAGCCTGAGCTAACCTCACCCAATCAGATCAAAGTCAACACAACAGGCCACTGAGGATCTTTTAAAGCTAGCATGTAGCAGTTAGCATGTCTGCAGAGGGGGTTTTGTCATCTTTGTGAGGACAATATGAGCATAAATGGCACTAAAACCCAGAAACCTGCTCACTACAACAGACCCAGGACTGACAGCACCTCCTCTCAGCATGCTGCTGGTCACCCACAGCGGCCTGAAGCCTGGAGATAAAGGGGCATCAGGTCCCTGTCAGACCATCATCACTCAGCAGAGAAACAGTACAGAACAGACACAGTCATAACTCCACTACACCCGGGAGACGTTCCTCCACCGTGGACACGACCACCGTGGACACGACCACCGTGGACACGACCACCACGTCCATCTTGTTCTCGGTGGCTCTGCCCGATGCGAACGTGAAGGACAGCTGACGAGGTAAAGCTCATCAAAGAGCTCTCCAGGTGGTGTGAAAGCCAGCTGTAGGCGCCTCATCAAAAAGCATTCACCTGAGACCAGCAGCAGCTGCTGATGAGGCGCTGGTGTTTTTCTTGTTATTGAGACATTTTGTCCTGTTCACACAGCAGCCTGCAGTCCCCCGAGATAAGGCAGGCAGCCTGCAGCACTGGAGCTGGAAGGAGGAACCACGTCCCAGCACCTGACAGGGTGATTCTGGTGCACAACAACAACAAGCTGCTGCTGCCTGCACGGTGGGGGGGGGGGGCAAAAACGACTCCCCACCAACTTCAGCCCATTTTACGCAACCATATGCTACATATGACGCCGTGTTCTGGAAGGAAAAGTGAGACAACAAGAACAAGCACCATTAGCCGCCCACAGCCAGCGCTTAGACACACACACACAGACATATACATACACACACACACTCAAAGACTATTGAACGCTCACCCACGCTGACGCATGAAACAGACCAGCTCGCCACGGAAAAACACTTACATTATCACACTCGGGTTGATTCACTGGTCCTCCAGCCTACACTGTCATTAGAGTTCAGCCCTTTGAGCAAAATGCAGCAATTCATGGAGAGACATGACTTTCCTGCACTCCATCAGCCCCACGTCTGCACGCTCCAACCAGCGGCTGCTCCAGCTGGGAGCTGTGGTCAAGCTAAGGTGGAGCAGCAGGTTACAGGCTGGGTGGGGTGGGTGGGGTGAGGGGACAGTTTAGAGATAGAGAGGCACAGATAGAGAATGAAACAAGCAAAGGAGGGTGTGGCTGGGCTCACCATTCTCAAACCAGATCTCGCATTCCTGAAGGCTGGAGTACGGCACCAGCTCCCGTCCGTCCCCGTCCACTGACACGAGCAGTCCGTCCTCCCTGAGCGAGGACCAGTTCATCAAAAACAAGGCAACCAGAAATGAAGAAGGAAAACAGGGAAGGAAAAAAACACCTGCAGCGAGGCAGGGGAGGAGGAGTGCGGAGGAACAGAAGCTCTCCCTCTGCCTCGCTTCCTCTCTGAAGAAATCTCCACAGGTTTCAGTGCTGATGCTGCCCGCTCAGCTCAGTCGCAGTAAATGATACGGAGCCAGGCGGATATGGCAGGGCGAGGAGGAGGAGGAGGAGGAGGAAGGAGAGGGAGGACGAACGCAGCAGTCACTGTGTCACTGGGGAAAGAGGGGGGACACAGAGGTGACACTTCTGCGATGGCGGCGCACAGGTGACCGAGAACCCTCCGCTGCCAAAAGAACCGAGCGGCGCGGGGAGCCGGTCCTTCCCCCGCCTCCTGAGAGCACAGACAGAGGTGAGCTCCTCATTCGCCTCCGTGACTGCATTAGCGCTTAGCGTGTTATGTATAGATGTGAGAGGCGCACTCTCTCCACAGAACAGGAGCCCAGGTCTCCAGCAGATGAATGGTGCAGTGCTGCTGTTGTCATAGCAACCGCAGAGCAAAAGGAGGGGGAGGAGAAGGGTGGGTATTGAGGCAGGAAAGAAAATGGCATAAAAAAGGAGGGAGGGAGGGAGGGAGGGAGGCTATTATTAAAGGGACAGTTTTGCCGTTTGTGGAGGAGCTTTGGGGACACGTCAGATCAGGAGTGGGGAGATGAGGAGCAGCCGTGTTACCGATAGAAACGATGCTTCCACTGCTCCCTGCTGGGCTCAGGCCTCCTGCCTGTCCTTGTTTTACCCTTGAAACTCTGTTTGTACAGCTGCAGCCATGTTTTATGGCTGTTTACAGGGTTCAACACCCGCTGGGCTACAACTTTACTGTGTCCCCTCTTTGCTTTTTGTCGGGTTTCATTTCCGTCTGCCTGCTGCTCTAAATGTTTTTATTAATCTCCTCCAGTCACACTTATTTCCCCAGAGTGACGTCTACACTTCAAAGCAGGGCTGCACTCACAGGTCAAAGTTCTACATGGGGGGGGGGTCACCTCACATCTGTGCCATGGAACAGTGATGGGGTTCATCAGTTTTAAACTGGAGGATAATCTTTATTCCCACGGCCAGGCAGCGCTGCTCTGCCTCCATTATTCATCACTCTGCTGCCCTGTAGCTTCTTCCTATAGCTGCCTGCCTGACATGGAGGGAATATGAGCAGGTCCTGACAGGATTAGCCTGATCTGATCCCCTGATAACACACATCAAAGATACAAAACAAAACTCTGCAGTTAATGTTGGACAGTACGTTTTTATGATGATGGTTTTTAACCTCACAGATGCACCATATGTAATCACAGCATCCCCTGACAGAGAGGAGTTCATAATAAAAGTAATAAGACTCTGCCCACACAGGGGGGAGGGGAAGACTTAACACCCCCAAACATCTGTCTGTAAATATGAAACCACAGCCTGTGGACGCTTAGCTTAGCTTAGCTTAGCTTAGCTTAGCTTACTGATAACATGGGTGTCTCAGACTGAATGATGTCCAAGAGACAGATGGAGACAGAAAAGGGATGAAAGTATGAGGTGTCTCCGAGCTGCTGAGCAGAGCTGGATTAACATTCACCCTCAGACTCTTAAACAGAACTTCACACACAGGAATTTCTCTGGTCAAACTTTAAAGTCCCATTAAAGGACTGATGCTACATTTTATGATACGTCACCATTAAAGCAGACACATGCAGAGACAAGCAGAGACATGCGGAGCCTCTCTGACACCCCCCCTGAGGCCATCCTACTTACATTTCAATTACTTCCGTCTGCTCTTAACCTTCACTCTTTATATTTCACCTGCAACATCAGAGCCTGAAAATGTCACATTTCCTTTCAGCGGAACGAATGAGTCGGCAACTGGGACGGCGGCGGGAAGAAATAATGACAATAATTGAAGAGCGATTTTCTTGAGGTGCAGTGCTGGGTAAGGAGGCGTGGAGATTGAGACGTCCCAAATGTCAGTGTTCATTTCAGAAATTCACAGAGGATACCAGACGCCACGGAAGACGAGGGGCTGGCCGAGGAGGCGTGGAGAGGAAGAGAAAGAGACGTCCCACATGTCAGCGTCTGTTTCAGAAATACACTGTAAGGACGAGGCGTCACACACTGCTCGACGACGGACGACATCAAGACTTTAAGAAAGAGCCGGTGAGCATTAACCCTGGAACACACATCCCTGAACATATCAGACCGGGTTGGAAAGCTCTGATTCTCCTCTGTCTCATCATGTGTGTTCATATCTACCATGTTAATGTGACACTCCGTCACACAGACGAGCAGCAGGCAGCTTCAGAGCGGTCAGGCAGCTTCTACAGACATCTGAACCCCCTCACAGCAAAGCCTCCAATGACGGTGTTACACATCATGTGTGATCAACACCATCACCACTTCTCCTACAACAATTTGCTTGACTAGGCAGAATAAATGAGTGACTGTGAAAGAAAATCCCCTGTCATCTGTCTCTGGATACATGTCCTGTACAAACCCTAAATAAAGGCAGCATTCATCAGGAGGTGCACAGACCACCCACACACTGAGCTGTGAAACCTGACGAAGCCGCTCTGACCGTCCACACCGCCGGGCCCACACTGATGACCATCTACACGTCAGTGTGGCTCACTGCTTATTCACATGCTCCTCTATTACTGTAGACAATAGATGTTAGATATGCTCATATTACTGTGATAATTGGAGCAAGAGTGGGAGAAACTGGGTGGTATAATTAAATCAAGGCTTCTCTCAGAACTCAAGGCCAAACGCAATTCTCCACCTTTATGTGGCGATCCATGGGGAGGCAGTAATTGTATTGATTGCTGCGATTAATTAGAGAAAAGCGGAGTAATCTGGGAAGAGATGATGGAATAATTCCCTTTAAATGTTCCAGAGTGGAGCTGGGCCAATCCATCGACGGGGGCGACATCTGTGTGGTGAGTCTGACACTTGAGTGAGACGTTTATCAAAGAACAAATAAGCAATCAGTGATTACAGCTCATAACAATCAGCCACCGAGATATCACTGTGAGAAGGAGCAATCATATTCTTAGACAACAGCACGCTAAAAATAGAGCACATCAACACAGCAGCTGGGACTCTGAGGGACCAGTATGAAGGAATGCTGCATATTTAAAGCACGGCCAGGGGGGTCCCACACTCTCATGGACTTCATGGGAGTATTTGGTTCTTTAAGTCCAGTAAGAACAGCCCCACACACACACACACACGAGTACAGTGTGACTGCAGCCGGCCTCACAAATCTGTTTCATAAGTTGACCCTCCAGCATCCAGAGGCCCCCTTGAGAGCCTTCACGCAGGCAGAGGGGATTAAATCAGAAACTCAATGATTCTCTAAAAAGGTCAGTGCTTTCATGGCGTTTTCATTCTATCAGAGCCTTGAGGTTGAATAACTCAAATCCTCCCCGCCATCACCACTCTGCCTCCCGAAGGTCAAATAGGAGCCACGGACCGTAGGAGGGCACAGACACCGAGGGGGGGTTAAAGTGCTGCAGCCCTCTTCCTCTCAGCTTCACCATCTCTACAGCATGGGAGGGGCTCAGGCCTGTGACGCCATCACCACACACACACACACAAGCTGTGCAGGATGTGGTGCTGAGCTGAATTAATTAAAGGGTGAGAAAGCTGGGGCGCCGCGCCCGAGTGCAATCTGGTGCTTGATGCCACTCTAGAGCAGACACGGGTCTTTGGAGGACTTGGAGGACAGTGGACACCCCAGGACACCTGAGGGCCTGGGTGCATGCTGTCAGATGTGCTGCTATAAGAGAGTTCCAGATGTCTGCATTCAGCACGGCGGCTTCGCCTGGTGTCCTGCTGCAGTAATGGTGCGTGTCCACAGGGGGCGTTTGGCACTTGCTGTGTCCTCTCACTGGTAGAGTAGTGGAGCGACTTCACAGATGATGTTTTTATACTAAACTGCTCTTCCTCTGCTTCTTAACAGATGTGATAAAACACATCAGAGCTAATCCACACAAAACTCACACAACCACACACCAACACACTAATTATGCAAGAATATAACACATGTAACAAAGCAGAACACAAAGTGTATGAAAAAGACAGACGCCTCCTAAGTCTTAATTTAAAGTCTAAAAATAAGGAGCAGCTCCTGACTGGTGTAATAAATCAAGCCAGATGATGGCATGTGCGACAACACTGCAGAGGGACCTCTGCCTGTACGTCAGCCATGGAATAAGAATAGTACAAATGAGACAGCACTGCATCATTAATCAAGCTATTCTGGGCTGTCAAGATAACACACACACACACACACACACACACACACACACACACACACACACACACACACACACACACACACACACATATATATTTAGGGATTCTCACACACACACACACACAGTGATGCTCTAAAAGATTTACTTTGATACACACTCTGATGAAACTGCAGCCATCGACTCTGAGCAGCTGAATCCAGCAGCACCCCACACACACACACACACACACACACACACACTGGACCCTGTCCTGTGGTACATCCAGCTGGAATGATGTGGTGTGCTTCCTCTTTAAAACCCACAGTTTGGACGCCCCTCCAGAGACCATAAATCATTCTCTATGATGTAAAAAAATATCAGCCCCCCCATCCTATAACACAAATGGTTAATGATCTGAGGTAGCTGAGAGGCTGGTGCACCCTAGTGGTGACTGTGGAGCCTTTTACAATGCTTCACACCCACTCTGCCTGTGTGTGGAGGCTGCACTCATATTGGATGAAGCTGCAGGGTCAATATTTCATTTCTGGTTTTGAAACCCAGCACAGCCTCTCTCAGTGCTGATGTGCACCAAAACCACAACCTCACCATAATAACAGGAGGGAGAGCGCCACACCAGCTCGTAATCTGGTTCATGGCAGACAGAGAGGCCATTTTCCACGTTCTCTGAATATCAGAGATGACTGTGGAAGGAAGTGATTAGTGGTGGCAGATAAAAAGCCATGAAGGAGGGCCGAGCCGGACCGCAGCTCTCGGTCCATCAGCTGCTCTTCACACTGTCAATTAGGAAGGATTACAAGAATTGGAAATTGCAGTGTTTGCTGCGGGCCAGAGCGCGGCCCTCCTTTATGCTTCTATGTGGAATTAGTGGGTAACTAATACGCAGACGATTACCGCTTATCAGCAGCATCAGGGGAACTTCACTGCCTTCCACTGAGCTTCAGCGTGAGTCTCTGCTTACCGTGGTGCAGTGAAGGGTTAAAGTGAGGCAGTCTTAGCACAATGAGTGTATGGGGGAGGACAGCCACAGGCAAGGATGTGCACACAGGACAAATTTAAACCAGATTTAGCCCACATCTCTGCTGGCTGTGGTTCAGACAGGACGTAAGAGCCGTGTGTGTGTGTCACTGTTTACCTGTGAGCTTCTTCACGGGCTGCAGCCTGACACTGATGGCCTGGTGGGTGAGCAACGGCGAGGAGGGCAGAGAGCGCGACACACCCTCCATGATGCGAATGTGGTGCATGCCCTCAGTCATGGAGAGAGGGGGCACGGCGTAGTCTCCTTCAAAGGCACAGTCGCTGTCTAAGCTGCCACCTGCAGGATGGGAGGGGAACAACATGAGAGAGCAGCAGGGCTATATGATGAAATTCATGGTCAGCTGCATCGAACACAACAAGACAGGCCTGACCCAGAAGAGAGAGCAGCCCTGCAGGCAGCACGTGTCATTTACATCCACCCAAACATCCATGAAGTGAAAGGAGGGGTGTGTCTTTAAACAAACCAAAAAACACACAGCGCAGCGACGACCACGAGGGAGCATTTTATTTACTAAACTCACAATGAGCAGTAATTATAGACACAGCATCAGCAGCCATTACCCATCACTCATCCTCTTCTCCCCTTCTACTTCAAAAACCACAAATTAAAACATTTTTAAACTTCACACACACACACACACAGCTACACACACACACCCACAGCCAGCTGTCTGTAAACACAACATCCATTTTGTGAATCAGTTTCCCTGCAGACGGAGCTGCAAAACCAACTGGTCAGGCAAAAGTCTCACATCAGACAGCAGCCGCCTCAGTGAGACACGAAGCCATTATCAGAGAGCCATCCCAGAGGAGGCCTGTGTGATGGTTTTAGGACCACAATTCACACAGACACACACTTCTCTCTCTGTGCGGCTGCAGCTCTGCTGGACTCAGTCCATCCATTCACTGGGGAAAAGCACAAACAACAGCCGGGCGGCGTCACATGAAGCCCTCCACATGTGTGCAGACTGTGGTGTGAACACTGACAGCTCCTATTTTATATGAAAAACAGACAATAGTAGTTCAAAGGAGCCTGGGTTTTATCATAAACTCTGCTCAAGCATATGATAAATATGACTTTAAAGCATTCATTAGTCATTTTTTAACCATGTGAGGTATGCTGCAGGATGTGTGAAGCTGTGACTCGGGGCAGAGTCTTCAGCAGTAAAACCCAGCAAGCAAAGCATTCTGAGAGGAAAGGATGGTGCCTTAGACCACGGTGAGAGACGAGGCCAGGCCACGCCATTCCTGGAAATAAACACCAACACCTCCACTCATCAAGGTGCTCAGTTCAAAGCATACGCCGACGTGCTGGACCTCAGATTTACAGACAGAATTACAAGAATATAAAATACAGTTCTCTGTAATCCTGTAAATGGAACTTCATTTCCAGTAGTCATAAACCTTTCTGTTATAAAGAGGAATGAAACACAGCCTGGCACCTTCAGCAGGAGCATAAAGGGAGCAGAAATGGAGTCTGGAAGGAGCCAGGAGAGATGTGGAGGTAAAGGTGGGAGATGGTGCCCATACTGCACAATCAGGCCTCAGGCAGCTCACAACACTCCAAACACTGTGTATTTCATGACATGAAACTGATTCAACATATTTTAACGTGCTTACCTTGGCCAATGTGGCTCAGGTGAGGGTCTAAACTGGGCGATCGAGGGTCTGCGTAGTCCTCGCTCCCACCATCTGCAGAAGAGGAGCAGAGAGAGAAAGACAGGGAGTGAGCGCGGTGATGCTGGTGGCGTGGCGAGGAGCTGTGAGCCAGCAGCAGGGCCAACTCCTTCTCTCCAATCAGCCAGGTGTGTGAGCGGAGGACCCCCAGCAGGCTGCTCACACACAGGCCCTCCACACCCTTCCTCCTGGAGCCCAGGCGGCCCCTGATGGTGGCGAAGTGTGACCGCGCTGCTAAGCTCCACTTTTTCTGCTTCCCCATGTTTAGACTAAACAGTCAGTCAGCCTGTACGTGGAGGCCTGCTGAATGTTGACATCACAGCCACTGCTGCATGCAGTCCTGTGATGGAGCCGCAATCACAGAGCTCCACGGTTCACTGAGCGAGGGCTAGCAGGGAAGCAGTGGGCGTTTCCCAGGATAGATCCACATACTGCTAATGATATAAGGATCAATTACGCCCAGGGGAGCAGGCAGAATTAGCTACAGTGGATGGAGCTGAAACAGAGAGGGGGTGGGGGGGGTGAGGCATCAATGGGCATCACAGGCATGGTGTCATCGGGGGATTGTTTCATAATCCTGATCTACTGTACAGCACGACAGGCCAGCAGAGGAGGTGTGGAGCAGCAGAATGAAGTCAGCTATTAATAAACGCTAAACAGAGCTACTAATATAAAAGTATTCTGAGCCACGGGATTATCTGAGTGTGGACAGATCAGAAGATTACAGCAGAATCAGAGAAGGCCTTTTATCACAGAAGGATCGTATGGTTTGGCCCCGCGTTGTGTTTCAATCACAGAGCCCAGAAACCCAAACAAACACTCCAGCATTATCTTTCCCATCGCACATCCACACACTGTGCGCCCGTGGCCACACAGCGGGCCGGATCGCTCACTGGTGGAAAGATCAAGCTTGTCGATGGGCTGATAGAATAAGCCGTGGGGCATGATGGTGTGAGAACTGGGCCAGCCCGAGATTGACACTGATTGTGGAGGGGAGTCCTCTGCAGAGGAGCTTCAGCTGCCTGCCTCCTGACCTGAGCCGCCATGTCAGCACCAGCAACACACACACTCCAACAACACAACAGCTGCAGCTAACACCTCCAACAATCACATCCCAACACAGCAGCGAAGCAGCCAAAAATAGCTTCCTACCCTGCACCTGATGAGCCATATCGCCTGGTGAAATCAATGTTGTGAAAATCAATAGAGGCCTTGAAGGCGACGAGCACCAGCTACAAGCATGTTGTGTACAGTCAGGTGTGAGAACACACACATGCAAGCATGTGTGAGGCTGTGAGTGACGTGTGTGTGGATCTAATGAGCAGCTGGGTGACGCCTGGATGAACAACCCTCCTTATTCAGGTATGTTGAGACTGACTACTACTGACTGGATTAGAGCTGGGACTGATTCATCCACCATCCATCCATCCATCCACCATCCATCCATCCGTCCATCCATCCATCCGACCGTCCATCCATCCGACCGTCCATCCATCCGTCCGTCCGTCCATCCATCCGTCCATCCATCCATCCATCCATCCATCCATCCGTCCATCCATCCGTCCATCCATCCATCCATCCATCCATCCATCCGTCCATCCATCCATCCACGCCTCCATCCATCCATCCATCCACCAATCCATCCTTCCATCCATCCTTCCATCCATCCACGCGTCCGTCCATCCATCCTTCCATCCATCCGTCCGTCCATCCATCCATCCACCCATCCATCCTTCCATCCACGCGTCCATCCACGCATCCATCCATCCATCCATCCACGCGTCCATCGGTCCACGTGTCCATCCATCCACCCATCCCTCCTTCCATCCATCCTTCCATCCATCCTTCCATCCATCCACGCGTCCATCCATCCACCCATCCATCCTTCCATCCATCCACGCGTCCATCCATTCATCCTTCCATCCATCCATCCATCCTTCCACCCATCCATCCATCCATCCTTCCATCCATCCATCCACACGTCCATCCATCCATCCTTCCACCCATCCATCCATCCATCCTTCCACCCATCCATCCATCCATCCTTCCACCCATCCATCCATCCATCCTTCCACCCATCCATCCATCCATCCATCCATCCATCCATCCACACGTCCATCCATCCATCCTTCCACCCATCCTTCCACCCATCCATCCATCCATCCACACGTCCATCCATCCATCCTTCCACCCATCCATCCATCCATCCATCCATCCATCCATCCATCCACGCGTCCATCCATTCATCCTTCCATCCATCCATCCATCCTTCCACCCATCCATCCATCCATCCACCCATCCATCCATCCATCCATCCATCCATCCTTCCACCCATCCACCCATCCACCCATCCATCCATCCACCCATCCACCCATCCATCCATCCATCCACCCACGCGTGCGACCACCCCTCTGTCCTGCTGCCGCCTTTATCTGGTCTGTTTGGAAAACACACTGTTGTGCAGCTATTCTTCTCTGCAGATTGCTCTTGTTACAGTACAATGTCCTGCCACCTACATCAATGGCCTATTAAACAAAGAACATGAAAGGGGAGGAACGGCAGCTGACAGACGACAGAAACACGTTGTCCTTCCAACCAGACCATCTGTGCTGTGTAACCACATCCTACTCATCTGTAGAATCAAAGCTTTGCTCTCACTGGAGG